>NC_081566.1:53935534-54006746 GCF_022355385.1 Mustela nigripes
GCCTTCAGCTCAGGTCATGATCCCAGGACCCTGAGATCATGACCTGAGCCGAAGGCAGCGGCTTAACCCACTGAGCCACCCAGGCGCCCCTGGGCCATACTTTTTTTTTGAAGATTTTTTTGGCAGACAGAGATCATGAGTAGGCAGAGAGGCAGGCAGAGAGAGAGGAGGAAGCAGGCTCCCTGCTGAGCAGAGAGCCCAATGTGGGGCTCGATTCCAGGACCCTGGGATCATGACCTGAGCTGAAGGCAGAGGCTTTAACCCACTGAGCAACCCAGGCACCCCAGTAGTTCTATTTTTAATTTTTTGAGGCACTTCATACTGTTTTCCATAATGACTGTGCCAGTTTGCATTCCCAAAAACCGTATGTAGGGATTCTCTTTTCTCTGTATCCTCACCAACACTTATTAGCCCTTGTCTTTTTGATAATATGCTAACACATCATTAAGGCTTTTGTTACATATTGTTGAACTGCCATAAAGAAAATGTATGATTTGTTCTAGAAGAATGGCAGTAAATACGTAGAGATGTGAATTAATTTTAGAAGTGTTAAGAATACAAATAGTGTTAAAATTGAAAATGAAATCAATATGATGATAAAGTAAGAAAAAAAGTTTGCTGATTACTACTAAGTCTCTGCAAGGGACAAACTGAATTTACAGTGATACTATTCACTGAGAATGGGAAAAGAAAAGGATCAGAATTTTGGGAGCCATTGTAGGGAAAAAATCTTGATCTTAATCTTATACACATTTGAGATCGAGATGACTTTGATTCATCCAGGTAGAGATGTTAAATAAATAGCTATTATCCATGTTTGTTGCTTAAAACAACAGATGGACCAGAGTCCCAGAATTGAGTGGATCTTGTTCACAAATAAAATTTAGTATATTCAGTTCATAAATAATAATTGAAATCCTGACAATGAATGAAATAGCCTAAAGTAAAACATAAGATAATGAGAGGGCAACTGAAAGTCTTGAGGAATGCCAGCACTTAATAACCATTTGGAGTTGGATGAGCTGTGAAGGAGGTGGATAAATGTGAGGGAAACCAAAAGAATATGCTTATCAAAGAAGTCAAGAAAAGATAATGCAGGAAGAAAGGAGTGATGAGCCATGGCAAATGATGCTGTGAAGTTAAAGAAGATGAGGACTGAAAAAGCCCCCTAGATTTAGCAAAATCAAAGTCATTGGTCACTTAGCAAGAGCCGATTCAGTGACAATATGGGGAACTAAGCCAGAATGGAGTGGTTTGAAGAGGGAGTACAAAACAGTATGGGGTAGGAAGGATGGAGGAAAGGGAGAGATTGATCTAGTTAGACAGTAATTTGAATAAATTTGGCTGGAAAAGGAGAAGAGAGATTGATAGGGCAATGGCTTTAGGGAGAGAGAGAGTGAAATACCCTTTTTGTTTTAAAGATGGAAGAAGTCTATCATGGATCTACTGTGCTGTGTGAAATTATTACTTAACCAATTTTCTATGATATATATTACTTTATCTTTTAGATTCATCTTTTTGAATTTTCATATTTAGAAGCAATGCTGAGGGCCATTGCTCCTACAGCTTAACCTTTACCTACAAATGTGTTTAAAGCAGTTGTTCTCTACCGGAGGCGCTGTTGCAGTTTGGGAAGTGTATGAACACACTTTTGGCTCTCGCAGCTGGGTAGAGGTGGGTGGAGGTGGGCACTACAGGCATCTAGCACCCACCTTGAGGCAATGACTTACTAAATTTCCTTTACTGCACAAGACAGCTCCCCACTACAAAGAATTATTTGCCTAAAATGTCAGTAGTGCCACTGTTGAGAAATCTTGGGTTAAAGAGTATGCATGTTTTTGACTTTTGATTCATCTTCCCAAATGTCTAAACAGAAAGGGTGACCTAATTTACATGTCCAACTGGCAATTTATGTGAATTTCCATTTCCCTCCATCTCATCATCTCTGAGTATTATTTTATCATCATTAATTTTATTTTATTAATAAATAGATATTTTTATTTGCTTGAGGGTTTTTGTTCCTTGAAACTTTATATGTGGGAATTCTTTGATCCCTGATTTAAGGTACGCATTTCTTCAGAAAAGGCTGTTGTTTGTTTCTGCCATGAGCTTAACAGAAAAACTAAATTTTGATTTCACAGCCACACCTCTGTGAGTTCAAGTTCATTGTTAAGGAACTCTCATTTTTTTTTATCCTCTCCACTCAACCCAGAGCCAAGAATGAGACAGGGGCATATGTCAAAGTCTTCCTAATAGGGTCTTTTTTCTTTTTCTAGTTTACCTACTAGGAATGTTGGTTTTTTTAAGGAGTGCTGGTTTCATACAGAGTTCTCCAGTGTAACTCCCACACTCTGCTGCTGTCGCGTTGTCAATTTCTTGACCATGTACCATGTTATGCCCAGACACTAGGACTATAAATAAATATATGCCTTTGAACAAATACTGACTGTAGCCCTCACCAGACTTGTGCTAGCCTTTATTTTTTTTAGAATCCCCTTATTTTTTTTTTCCAGCTCATCTGTGCATTTAAAAGATCTTAAAATCTTTTATCCAGAAATTTTAAGTGAGAGAGGTTTTCTGAATGTCTAGTCTGCTGTATTGACAGAAATTATAGTACTGATACTTTCTCTGTATCAAATGATGGAATAATTTTTGCTACGTAACAAACTGTTTTTGTCAGTTACTTTGAGAGGGAAATGGTTCTTGCCTAAGATACGCTTGTGAAGTTTTTCATTTTGCTATCTTTAATATACTGTAAAATGATTTAAAATTTATTCTTGTATAAGGATTATTCAGTTTTACACTTTTTACAAATAGCTCCCAAGTTTCCTTAATATCGTTTACTCTATTGTTTCTTATGGTTAACAATTCTGTTATTTTTATTATTCACTTCATTTAGTTACTATTTTATTTACTTTGGGGTTTTTGTAGACTTTATATTGATTTTATGTTAACTCTTTTATTATAGGCACCAGACTTACAGTTTTGTATATTACATATTTAAAAAATTTTATCTCAATTATTTGTCAAGCAGATACAGAATATCAGAATATTTTTTATAAATGTAATGGTACACATAAGAGACTCGTAATCTCACAAAACAAACAGGGTTGCTGGGGGGAGGGGGGTTGGGCGAAGGGGGGTGGGGTTATGGACACTGGGGAGGGTATGTGCTATGGTGAGTGCTGTTAAGTGTGTAAACCTGGTGATTCACAGACCTGTACCCCTGGGGCTAATAATACATTATATGTTAATTTAAAAATTAAAAAATTAAAAATAAATAAAAAATAAAAAAATAAATATAATGGTATAGTGAACTCTCCACCTGATTTAGAAAAAAAATTCCTATTATTTTCAAGTCTTATGTGGCACTCTTAACGATTCTGTCCTTTCTGTTGCTAGCTAGAGGTATCTGCTATCCTGAATTTTTAATAATTTCTTCACTTTTATCTGTACTTCTATTACATGTATTTTTGTTCCCAAGTAGTAGTTAGTTTTACATAATTAGGCACTTTATATAGATGTCTTTTTATAAGTGTGCGAATTATACCATGCGGTTTTTTTTTTTTTTTTTAGCAACTTGCTATACAAGAGACTCACTGTGTGTAACTACATTTCATTTTCACTGATAAAAAATATTTCACACATGAATTTGCCACAATTTATCCATTTTACTGGAGATGAATGTGAGGTTCGGGGTAGCCTTTTTGCTCTGATAAACCATGCTGATTTGAATGTTACATTGGTTCTTTTACATACCTTTTTCTTCCTATAGGAAAGAAAGGTATGGCTGAGTGTATATGCACATCCTTAAATTTATTCATAAGAATGTATTTTTCCAAATATTTTACAAACTTAGCGTTTAGCAGGGATGTTCAGTATTCCTGCCAACATATTTTTGCCAATATCAGATAGGTGTAACATTACAGTTTTTTTAAATTTATTTTTTATTTTCAGCATAACAGTATTCATTATTTTTGCACCACACCCAGTGCTCCATGCAATCTGTGCCCTCTATAATACACACCACCTGGTCACCCTCTGCCCCTTCAAAACCATCAGATTGTACAGTTTTAATTAGCATTTTCTTTTTTTTTTTTTTTTAAAGATTTTATTTATTTATTTGACAGAGAGAAATCACAAGTAGATGGAGAGGCAGGCAGAGAGACAGAGAGGGAAGCAGGCTCTCCGATGAGCAGAGAGCCCGATGCGGGACTCGATCCCAGGACTCTGAGATCATGACCCGAGCCGAAGGCAGCAGCTTAACCCACTGAGCCACCCAGGCGCCCCGAATTAGCATTTTCTTGATTTTAATGAAGTTGTGCCTTTTTTTTTCTGTAAGAGCACACGATGTCTTTTAATACAAATTAGTTTTTTTCACATAGATTCTTTGCATTTGTTACTAGGCTTATTCCTAAATAAATTATACTTTATTGTTATTGAGAAAAAGTTCTTTTCTCATTTATTTTCTAACTTGCTCTTGTTATGTAGTCATCACTGTTGTACGTATGTGTTTTGTTATTGTATTAGTTTATTCAGGTTGCCATAAAGTATCATAGAATGGGTGGCTTAAACAGCAGATACTTACTTTCTCACACTTGTGGAGGCTGGAAAAGCCAAGACCAGGTGCTGTCAGGGTTGGTGAGGACTCTGAATTGTAGACGGCTGCCTTGCTGCCGTGTCCTCACATGGCCTCTGCTCTGGGCATGCGTGGAGAGAAAGGAGAGAGAGAGAGAGAGAGAAATGTATCTCTTCTTGTTGTGATCCCAGTCCTACTGATTACGTTCTGGATTTAGAATCTCTCATTTCAGATACTATTTCGGTGCATAAAATTTTAAACAAGTTATTTGAATTCTCTATCTCGGTTTTTTCATTTGTGGAAAGGGAAAATATTTTGCCTTACTTACAGTTTGCTCTGATGACAGAATTAGGGAATCATATAAGTGATTTGGACTACCCAACATGATAAACACCATACATTTTAGTTATTATTATGCATATGACCCTTTGGTTTCTTTTCCTACTCTGTTTTTCTATTAGTATATTTGGATTGCTAATTTTGTAATGATATCCTAAATCTCTAATGCCCTCTGGGTCACTTAAAAATTTCTCCGTCATTAGCCCCATTTTCATGTGTTAACATTATAAAAGCTATTTAGAAAGTAATAATAAAATAATGTTAATAAATTGAGTCCTAGATGATTAAAAGATTAATTTGCCTTGTATTAATATAAGTTTATTTTCCATACTATAAATATTTCATGTTTTACTATTACAAAAATTAAATATTCAAATGTAAATAATGTCTAACTTGTGTTGCTTCTAAAACAAATATATGAAAGCTTGCTATCAAGCTGAATTTTTACTTATAGAAAACATTCCCTATCCTTTTGTATTTTCAGTTGATTTTTATGTCAGAATATAAAAAGCAGTACCTTAAAAATCATTTTTGGTAAACCTCCCAGTGGGCACTTAATATTGTTTTTAACTCTTACAAAAAAGAAAAGGAAACCAGCAGTGATACCATAAAAATAAAGGACAAGTCAAACACCTCTAATTTCATGTTACCTTCTTGTTTCATATCACTTTATATAATGTGCAGAGAAGCTCAGAACTGCACTTACTGTTTCATTCACTGGGATTCCTACTTGAGAATTCATTTAAAGAAATTCTAAAAATTATTGTTGTGAATTCAGTTTCTTTTAACATACTTAATGCAGTATTTTCCAAATAATGCCTAATCCAACATATTTTCTCCCAAAGATGCTATTCACAGGGTTATTTAACTAAATACTCGTATTCTAATATGATGGTGGAAGCCATACCACCCAACTGATCTGCAGAATTCTGCAGTTTGTAACTTTTATTATGCTAGTAGCATATTGAAAATAGTGTTATTAACTCCAGATTTGTCACTGAACTATTTTTAGGTGGCTATTATAAGGATACCAACTCTTAGAGAAAAACTTAAATTCACTAGCATGCTCAAAGGTTAACAAATGTGAGATATCAGATGACTAAAAAGTGATAACTTGCTAGTCTGGACAGCAACTGACTTCAAGAATATTTACTAAATAACATTAAGATACAAAAATAGTGAAAACATTTTACACTGCCGGCTGGAAAGATACAAATGTTGACCTTACTTTCTTATTAAATCTATTCCAAGAGCTATTTGCAAAGATTTTGCTCACAATTGGAATATTTAATAAAATCTAATTTTCTTCCTCTGTAATTCCTCAGTTGGAAAATGTGGTCCCTTGATGATGATATAAGGCTTTGAAGAATAAATGGATTTCAAAGAGAAAATTAGATGGTACTTATTATGCTGTCTAACTAGCAATGCATTGTCATTTGTCTGTTGTATTATAAATGTCTTGCTTTCCCTACCTTCTTCATTTAATCATGTAACTTGCCTGTAAGCAGCATTAGAGAAAAAAGTTGCTCTATGACTCCTTCTTCTGTTTTTTTGTCTTTACTCATCCCAGAGAGAGCTCACACTGAACGCCCAAGACAGAGCACTTCAGGTCCTCCCCGACCCCGGTGTCTTCTGAATCCCTTCCACCCACACCTGACAGAGATGTATTAGTTTCCTCCCTTTACTTCCTTAGGGAAGTTTTTCCTAACGACACCCCCTCTCCCAAGTGAAGTTATGGTTGACTGCCAAGTAGAGTATTTTAAAAATTAAACCTTCATATAAAAACCACGTTCTAGTCTAAAATTGAATTTTCTCATGGTAAATATCAGTTCTGCGCATTTATTCCATGTTTTTATTATACATCTTTTCAGAGTATTTTTTGCTAATGCATCTAATTATTCGTGATTAGAAGACTGAGTGTGTCGATCCAAATTTCGTTGCAACTTACCAGCCATGTATCGGGATGATGTTTACTATAACCATAATGAAGGGCAAATAGCATTTGCCGTATACTTTTTTCCTTCACTTTTATGTCATGCTTGTATTAAGAAAATTACTTCCATTTTATTTGTCAACATTTTCAGTAGAAATTCATTTATATTGCTAATACCTATAAATCATTAAAAAAGGCTAAAGCATTTTCTTCAAAATACTATTTTTTAAAAAGAAATACATAGAATTTGAAACTATACTGTTCGAATCTGAAACTCTGCTTACTTTATCTCTGATTTTTGAGACATGCATATTGTTTTCCTAATTGAATTCAGAAATCATCTGTCATTTTAGTTTTGACATGTACTATACATAAATAATGTCTAAAGGATAGAAGCAATCTAATTTACAAGTATTAATATACTTTCTAATTCCAATAGCATTAATTGAGGAGTTATAAAAATACTATATGTAAAGTGTATATTTTATTTTTAAAGTATGTTTCCATATTTATGGCTAGCATTACCTAAATATCAAGGTACAGTGAAAATTCTGAAAAATATATCAGAAAAAAAGATGATAGAATATATTAGATATATTCACAGGTAACATATACTTTTTCTTTTTACCCCAAAACATTACTGATAAAATTTCCTTTCTTTAACTTTTAACTCTCATCTTACTTATGTGTAATGGACATAAATGCTTACAATAAAAAAAGGATCTCAAGTTGCATGAATCTGTCAGATTGGGAGATTTTCAGGTATCAAATGTTAAGTATTTGGTATTCTATGAAGAAATTCATCTCAGAATATAGCTATTATATTAGTATAAAGTTATGGCTTAGTGGTATTAAAATAATCAATGGTAGCTTTAAGGTTGATTTTTGACAACATGGTAACATAAAAATAAAATTCACTTTCAAGAAAACTTATTTCTACTCTAGAGTACAGTAGGACTTATAGTATAGCCTCAGTAAAGTCTACTGTGCCAAAGCAAAGAAAGTCATGTTTTTCAAATGTTAAAAAATTTTTTTGATATGAATAATCATTATTATTGTTATATATCTGACTTCATAGGGGATGACAGTGTACGTAGCTTAATTTTTTAATTGATTTTTTATTTAAATTTAATTAACATACAGTCTTATATTAGTTTCAGGTGTACAATATAATGATTCAGCAGTTCTATACATTAGTCAGTGCTCATCGGGATAACTGTACTCATAATCCTCTTTACCTGTTTCACCCATCCCCCGACTCACCTCCTCTTGGACAACCAACAGTTTCTTCTCTGTATTTAAGAGTGTGGGGTTTTGTTTGTCTTTTTTTTTCTCTGTGTGCCACATTCCACAAATGAAATGATATGGTATCTGTCTTTCTCTGTCAAGCTTATTTCACTTTGCATGATACCCTCCACCTCCATCCATGTTGTCCAAGTGGCTTTTTTTTAATGGCTGAGTAATAATATTCCATTGTGTATATATGCTGATGGACACGTGGGTTGCTTCCATATCTTGACTGTTGCAAATAGTGCTGCAATAAACATAGAGGTGCATATCTTTTAGAATTAGTGTTTGTTTTCTTTAAGTAAATACCCAATAATGGAATTACTGGATCATATGGTAATTCTGTTTCTAATTTTTTGAGGAATCTGCATATTGTCTTCCACAGTGGTTACACCAGTTTGCATTGCTAGCAACAGTGCCCGAGGTTGCCTTTTTTTCCACATCCTTGCCAACACTTGTTATTTCTTATCTTTTTGATTCAGCTATTCTGACAGGTGTAAAGTGATATCTCATTGTGGTTTCGGTTTGCATTTCCCTGATGGTGGGTGATGTTGAGAGCATCTTTTCATGTGTCTGTTGGCCATTTGTGTGTCTTCTTGGTTTTGTTTTTAAATATTATAGTCAAAATTTTGCTACCTCCAGAACATGTTGCCTGAAGTATGTATGCTACATATACTCAGAGTTTGTCTGTATTTGCCCCATTAAGCTCACAAATCCTTCTATGAACACATACCCACATACAGGAAAGGCATCGCTGGGTGGGGAAGAGAGGGGAAGTAACTGAAGAACCAGCTTTCTCATACCGAAACATACACATAAAAGTGATATTCCACACTATAATTATTTTCTCTATGGAAGTATAATTGTTAAGTATACTTCTATTACAGGTGCATGTTACCTGGTGTGGACTTGGACTTAAGTACAAAAGAACTGTCCACTTAGGTAGATTCACTAGATCACTAATATAAATCAAGTCACCAGCTTTATTCCACTTAACCATATTTCCCTTTGTAGAAATCATTTTATCTACTCATTTCTTCTACTTATTTTATGTGGGAAGTTTGATATAAAGGCTGGCAAAGTGGGTTTTCATTTTATTTATTTTTTAATTTCAATTTTGGCTTTTTAATTTTATTAAATTAGTCACTGTACAGTACATCATTAGCTTTTTTTTATTAATATTTTATTTTTTATAAACATATATTTTTATCCCCAGGGGTACAGGTCTGTGAATCACCAGGTTTACACACTTCACAGCACTCACCCAAGCACATATGGACATCATTAGTTTTTGATGTGGTGTTTCATGATTCATTGTTTGCGTGTAACACCCAGTGAGTGCTCCATGTAATACGTGCCTTCCTTAATACCCATCACCAGTCTAGCCCATCCCCTCACCCCCTTCCCTCTAAAACCCTCAGTTTGATTCCCAGAGTTTATAGTCCCTCGTGGTTTGTCTCTCACTCCAGTTCCCCCCCCCCACTTCATTCTTCCCTTCCTTTTCCTAGTATCCTCCATGCTGTTCCTTATGTTCCACAAATAAGTGAAACCATATGATAATGTACTTTCTCTGCTTGACTTATTTCACTTAGCATGATCTCCTCCAGTTCCATCCATGTTGATGCAAAAGTTGGGTGTTCATCCTTTCTGATGGCTGAGTACTATTCCATTGTATATATGGACCACATCTTCTTTATCCATTCGTCTGTTGAAGGGCATCTTGGCTCTTTCCACAGTTTGGCTGTTGTGGATAAAAATCAGGAAATGGCTATTTTCTTCAGAAGTAATGCTAAGATTTTTCATTAATACTTTAATACTTTTTTTGACTTCTGATTCTTTAGATACATAATTGAAGCTATGGACCTTCTGTCTAAAAATAAAGTACAAATACAAAAAAAAGCATACAACATTTGTATGCCATCAATTTAGTCTTATTGAAAACTGATTTATTTCACCAAATAAATAAAATAATTTTTTTCAGTATTTGTTTACAATTATTACTTTCAAATATCTATTTTATAAAAATGTGGAAATGAATCCAAATCTTGCAAGTAAGGAAAAGAAATTGTATAAAAATAGATTTCAGTGAAAACACTACCATTTCACCTGAATAAAAGTTGAAATGTTGGGGTAGCCTTTTAATGTAGCAGGACTTCTGTGCCATTAACTTGATTTCAATTTTTCTAATGACAGCAAATGCCAAAAATAATAACTTACTTAGGTGTGTACTATCAAATGGAACCAAAACCCCAGTTAACTCACTTTGTCAGAGAGCAAAGGTTGGAGTAAAGGAATAAAAAAGATTTTCAAGAAATCTCTACATTGAACTCATGTCATTTCATTTCTTTTGTCCTTAAGCCTTTAAGGTTATATGTTTTGGAATAGGCATTATTATAGAGTCTGTGATGGCTAAAAATTGTGAATCCATGTATCCATTTTAGGGAGATTGAAGCAGAAATGAATTTGAATGGAGCTTTGTGATGTTCCTAGGTGTTCAGAGATTTCTGCCTATACAGAAATAAACAAATTGTCATTTTCCACTTCAGCTTCCAAAAGCATTTCCTCCAGAATTAGAGAGTTGGCACAATTAACTTCATCTAATCTTATTTTCCAGAGGAAAGCTTTCTTAAAAGAATTCTAGTATGGCTGTAGTGAATTGAAGAAAAATTGAAGAAAAATTAAATTATCTAAGTAATCCAACCATGAGTGAGCATCTTATCATATTGTTCTGATCATGACCTCCTATTTCTTGCAGGTATAAATCTGTAAAGTTGAATCCTTCAAGATTTTCATTTTACATTCTTTTCTCTCCTTCTCATAAAATTTTCCTGTAAAGGCTCTGGTTCGAAAGTTGACTACAGGAATATGCATGCGTTAGTCTTTGATTTGGGATTTTTGGGGCAATTCATGCTGATGTTGAAAGAGGTGATCAGTATGGGATTTAGAACTGTTTTTCCATCAAACAGCAAAACCAGATGTTTTCCCAAAGATTGCAGATTGTACACCTAGTCCTGAAATTTGAAGTTTCCTTCCAACCAAAGTTATGCTCAACTCTTAATCATTTTGAAGACAGTAAGAAAGAATCTGTGTAGTTTCCAAAAGGGGCTCACAAAATAGGATTTTTTCTATCATGATGTTTGTAGGAATATACCACACCAAATCCTAAATTGGTTGCTCTCAGATGCTAAAAGGAATGTGTTGGCTCTCTCATTTACTCTGTGACATGTTAGTAAATAACTATTTGGGAGAAAATGAAGTATTTCTTCTATAGTATCCTTTTGTTCTAAGTCACAAATCAACTAAGACATTTATTTCTTATGCTTCATGATTTCTCCCCTCTGGTATAAGACTTCTTCCATTTGCAGTGTGAGATGATTTCAGACAAAAGTCTTCGGCTGGGGCAAATCATAGTTTGGTTGATTTCCAGCCTTCTCAAATCAACCCATTTTTTATGACAAACAGCCATATTCTGTGAAGTATTTTTACAAAGGACAGAAGTGTTTCAGCTCTATTTACTTCCTTTTTTAATTATAAAGTCTTCACTACTGAAGAAGTTATTCAAATTCTGTGCTATTTTATAGTCTATATCTCAAGATTCTCTCTCTGTCTATACATTATTAAGATGTATGTTTGAACGCAACTTTGAATATTATGTGTGAACTCTAAGAGTTACTTTGGGTATATCCTCCACTGTTTAAAAATTAAATCAAGGATAAATGATAGAGATGTAGAATTGTGGAAGTAAAACGTTCCCCATACGGCAATACCCAAACAGAAATAATCTCTATAATGTCTTATGAATAGCAAATGGCTTGGCAGACTCAATTGAGATTAGTTTCTCTGTGCCTTTTGTATGGCTGTTTAGAGCTGCTAAATCTAGATATCTTGGTTCTGAACATGTTTCCTGAGATTTTAGGAAGAAGCAGTTTTATAAAAAAGATCAAAAACAATAATGTAGTGAAATTGATCACATATGTACCAGATAACTAATGAGGGTAATATGGTCAGCTAATTATAAATATATTCTAGGCATGATAATATTATTTACTACAAGTACTTCACAAGTACTAAACAGTTTGAGTGGACAATAATCCCAGAGCCAGAGCTCCTTGCTGGGATATTTAGTAACTGTTAAATTGCTGCATTGTGAGTGATGGTGGAAATAATGCTTGGGTTAGCAGCTGTTTACTGACAGTAATAGTAAAACATTAACATGTGTTAATGACAAATAGGACCATACCGAAGCATTCTGGATTTTGTTTTAACCATTCATTCCTGCCCAAGGAATGGGCACTGTCTTTCTGGCCCTGTATGTTGCTATATTCAGTCTCAGTGGTATGCTTGGCCTGTTGATTTCTTGTCTCACGTTATCTTAACTGATTGTTGTGATTCTTAGTATCTATTTGGATTTCACCAGTGTCCACTTATGGAGGTAGAAGGACTTTTACTCTTCATTGTAAAAAGTTTTTAAACTGCTATTGCATATGTTTGTATTATAATCTTATGTGACTTCATAGAACCCCAGAATTGTTCTGTTCACTAAGTAGCAGGAAAACTACTCTTTGGGAAGGAAAGTTCTACATTCTATAAATTTCTGTTGTTTGATGTGATGCCTGTGTAGCTGTTGAGCTCTTGAAATGTGACTAGTCTGAACTGAAATGTGCTATTAGGTGTAAAGTACACACTGGATTTCAAAGATATAGTGCAGTAAACAGGTAAGATACTCATATTTTCATATTAATGACATATCACATTGACAGTGTTTTAGACATAGGGGGTTAAAATATCTTATTGCCGTACTATTATTTTCATCTGTTCCTTGTCACTATTTCTAATATGGCTACTAAAATATTAGAATTAACTTATTTTCTATTACTACTGCTCCATATTACATATTTGCCCAATTGTTTGGGATAATAAAGATTTGACTTTAATAAAACCTATGGAAAATACCCTCTGGAAATTCAGATAACCATTTTCCTCTGATGTAGTTCTGTTTTCTTTTATTTTAAAACTTTTTCACTACAATGTAGTAGATTTGAAAATACCACCAGTGTTTTTGATTACTTACTGCTTCCTTAATACCTTAATTGTTTATTCATTATAGGTCAAAGAGATAAGTTGCTTAAAAAAGATATGTAAAGTGGAAATTTGGGATTTAAAAATAACTGTGCTAATGCAAATAAGTAATAACTCCAAGGAATTAAAAATTAAGGCTTCAGTGAAATTTTTAGTAACACTGTCTTTAGGCATATCCTGTCAATTTTGGATCAGCTTTGCTGATGGTGAAAGGACTAAAAGAAATCCCTTTTGTTCTAAGGAAACAGTACAGGATTTTCTTTCTTAGCATCCCTTCTAATTAGATTTCATGAATTTACATCGTGGAAAATCAGAGTATATTCCGTTAATCTAGGGATAAGATTATAGTGCTGTATTTATAAACATAGTTAAAATTAATGTAGCCTTATAGGTTAGCTTAAACATTTGTAGTCGTAGAAGATTTATAAACATATCTGGAAGATGCCACTATATGATGATAGAAATATATGAAATCACTCATTTGCTGATCTGTAAAAAGGGAAGCCATAACTTGAGGCAAGACGCAGTAACCAAACTTCTCAATATGTTAGAAACTATTTTAAAATTCTGATCTAAAAAAATAGTTGTGAGTCTTGGTCCCAGAAAACAGGAAGACAAATCAATCAAAAATAGCCTGGATATTAAAACCGACTTTGTGCACTAATGTGAAGCTGCTTGATTGAGTAGTGCAGTAGTGCAATGTCAACCATATCTTTCTTCTAATGCTAAAAGTAATGCACATAGACAGAGTGACAATCACAGCACAGGCTCCCATCAGCAATAATTAATCTTTTAGTTAACAGAGACTAGAAAAGCCTCTCATCAGCCTCTTCTGAAGTCTGAAGGACCCTGTTTTTTGATGTTTGCATTCTGAGGAAAATTGTCCCCACCAGTTCTAACAAATTGAAACACCAGGCTAATTATGGCAGCTAATGAAGTGTGTGGAATGGTCACAGCTTGTCGTGAAACTGTTCCTTCAGCTTGGATTAGAGTTTCATCAATCACTTTTTTAAGCTGATCCAGAATTGCTTCTGCCCGGTGCTTGGCATTTTTAATGCTGTTTCTGTAATTGGTTTTTTCCCTAAAGCTTAGACTGTTTTTTGAAATATTACAGTCTCGGGACAGGACTTGCAAACTCTAGTTTATAAAAAAAAATTTATTATTAGTGTTATCAGCTGATCAAGTGGTAGAAAGCTAATAAAAGGCCACCAAAATAAAATTTGATATACTGTTTCAATCCTGCTAAAGGTAGCAATAAAGCATATCCACGTATATCATTTTTTTCTTATGTATGTATAATGTAGCATAGGAGAATCATAGGGGGTGCTTAGGTGACTAAAAACCCACTAAGAGTTTCTGTGAAATTAACACATAGATTGGAGCTTATTGTTAGGGAACAATAGCTCTCACTTTATCACACAATGCCATTTTATAAGATGTCTCCATGTTTCATTGAACCAAACATTTTGAAGCATTAAGACCAAAGATCTGTATATTCCCATTTAAATCACTCTTCATAAACCTGGAGTTCAACTATTGAAAGGTTTTATCTGGGGTGCCTGGGTGGCTCCGTCCTTAAGTGTCTGCCTTCTGCTCAGGTCATGATCCCAGGGAGCTGGAATGGGAGCCCCCTGTCGGGTGCCCTGCTCAGTGGGAAGCCTACTTCTCCCCCCCCCCCGACTTTAATTCCCTCTCTCTCTCTGCTTCCCTCTCTGTCAAATAAGTAAAAACAAAATCTTGTCCTTTTGTAAAAAAAAAAAAAGGTTTTTATTTTCTCTACAAAAGGGAATTAGCCATTTTGCAGGCATGATTGCAATTCCTGTTGACAATTAAATCTCATTTTTAATGTTTATTCATCACTAGCAACTATTGAGCACCCGCTGTATGCAGTGTACTGCCTTGATTTGTCAAACAATTCAGTAAGAGATGTATGAAATGCTACTTGCGTAGGTTATGTCCTTTAAAATGGTAAAAAAAAAAAAAAAAAAAAAAGTGAATGAATAGAAGAGAAAAGAAAAGAAACCATTTTGGATGTTTCTCTTATTCTGTTTCTTTTGGAGCAGGGGCTATATGAACAACAAAGTCTCTCTGTGTTTCAGTTCTTCCCTTTTCATATTTTTCTTAGCAAATGGACATGCAATAAGGAAGAGCTTTTGGTGTACTATCATTTTTAATCCCCAGAACTCAACTAGA
The DNA here is from genome assembly GCF_022355385.1 of Mustela nigripes. NCBI lineage: Eukaryota > Metazoa > Chordata > Mammalia > Carnivora > Mustelidae > Mustela > Mustela nigripes. The sequence continues at coordinate 53,950,945 of NC_081566.1, forward strand.
TGTTATTTCTATCACTATCATTTTTTTCTCATTTTATAGATTACAGACTCACCTAGATGTTATCATTTCTGTCACTATCATTTCTTCTCATTTTGTAGATTACAAATTAAGACTAAGTAAAGCTAATCATTGCCAAAGTCACGGCTGTCGACCATAACACTCTGCTAGCTCTTTAAATTTACTTTCTCCTATCATAGGCCGGTTTCTAAGATTTTACAAATTCTTTGCAGAAATTTAGAATACTTTCCAGTAATCATAATATAATAGAAATATCATAGCGGGAAGTAATGTTCAAGATAATGTATCTCTGCTTTACAAATTGGAAAATATGTAACAATATAAATATAGAGATATGTATGTATATCACAGACACATATAGAGTCACATGTGTTTATACAATATTAAAACTTGTTAATTTTTAAAGTAAATTTTCTTTGTATTTTCATGATTCTTATACAATAGAATACTTGTTTTATGTTAAGTGATGGAATTGTGTACTTAACCATACAATTTTTATTATCAAGCATCTATTAAACAATATGCTGCAGAAGTGAAATAATGTGCAATATAAAGTTTCTACATATATTTGGTTGTTTGCCTTTATTTCTTAGTCAAACATTAGATTATTTTCAGGGATAAAGAAGGGAAAGCTTTGGGGGTATCAGAGGAAATGATAGAAACATTTACGGTGATAAGCCTCTGAGAAGAGTTTTGACTACATTTGATAAATTTTGGTATTTCTTTATTTTCTCACTAAGGATCATATAAAATTCTTAGTTATGAAAAATTTTACCTGTGTTTGTTTATGTATATACAGTACATAGCTATATAAAGTACAGCAAAAAATAATTGCTTAAATCTCTAAATTGAGATTTGAGATTTAATGATATATATTACTATATATATTTAATATATATATTATATATATTATGAGGTAATGATATATATTATTTATCATTAAAATATACATAAGTGATATCATACTTTATTATTATTTTTTTTAGTTATAAACAATAGACCTTTATTTCTCACAGTTTTGATGGCTACAAGTCTAAGATCAAGACCAGCATCACTGCCTTCTGGTGAGGGCCATTTGCCTGGCTCATAGCTGGTACCTTCTTGCTGTGTACTCAAGTGTTCATGTGTTGGAAGAGGCTGGGGATCTCTGTGGGGTCTTGTCTTTTTACGTATTCTTTTGAAACTTTATTTTTTCCCACTTCTGACTTTGTATTCAGTGATTTTGCTAAGCTTATTAATAATAACATCTATAGATATTTTTCTACGTGTAAAGTTACATTTTCTAAAAAATAAAATTTTGTTTCATCTCAGTCATTTCTGATATCAGGTGAATACTTATACTGTTTTTTTTTTCAATGATCATGATGCCTTATCATACAGAAACAAAATGTCTTTAATATGATAAAGTATGATAAGTATCATGATTATATGATGTCTTTAATATGATAAAGTTTCAAGAGATGACTTTTTAAAATCTCTTTTAAAATAGATATTAAACTTTATTGTAAGTGTATCTCCCATCTATAATATGATCATATGATTTATTATTGTAGTCAATTATATTGTTTGTTTGTTTGTTTTTTATTGTTAACTCAATCTTCTATTCCTGGCACAAATTCAACCTGATCTTGAAATGTTTTCATTTTTATGTGTCACTGCATTCAATTTGCTAATACTTTAATTTTTTTATGCTTATGTTTGTGAAATAGGTTTGTCTCTACTTGTTCTTCCTTATACAGTCTTTTTGGTGTCAAGGTTATGCTGGCCTCATAAACATATCTGGGTAGTGTTCCCCTATATCTATTTTTGGAAGAATTTGTATAATTGTGTGATTTCTTCCTTAAATATTTGGGAGAATTTACTAGTGAGCCCACTGGTTTTTGAGATGTTCTTTCTGGGTGGGTTTTTATTTATTCAGTGCTTATAATTCATACAGGACTATTCACATTTCTATTTTTACGTCTACTGGGTTGTGTTTTTTCAGTTTGACCTATTATTCTAAATTTTCATGTTTCCTGGCAAAGACTGTTCATGATCTCATTTATTAAATACTTAATGCCTATGGTATATATAATGATGTCACCTGTTTTATTCATGATATATAAATGTTTTATTATGTTGCTAAGGACTTTTCAGTTTCTTCAGTCTATCCATAAAACTAACTTTTGACTGTTGATTTTCCCAATTTAAGGGCTATTTTCTACTTATTAATATATTCTCTTTACTTTTTTTCTTTCTTCACTTTTATTGGGTTTAATTTGCTGTTCTTTTTTGTTACTTCTCAAGATAGATAATTAAATAATTCATTTTCAGTTTGCTTCTAATATGTGTGCATAAGGCTATACATTTCAAAACATGGATTTAGTGACATTCTACAAGGTTTCATCATAAATCTTGAAAGGTTTTCTATTTTAAATCATGTTTTGTTTAGAAGTATATTATTGGATTTTCTAATATTTGAAGATTTCCAAGTTACATTTTTATTAGTTTACTAGTTCCAGTTCTTCTGTGGTCAAAGAACAAATTCTATGATTTTAATCTCCTGAAATTTGTTGAGAGTTGATTTATGGCCCAGGATCTGGTCATTTTGGCAAATATTCCAAGTACATTAAAAAAATACATTTTCAAAAAAAATACATTTTCTGCAGTTTTGGGGTATAATATTTACCAATCTCTTGAAATTTGTTAATAGCATTCCAGTCTCCTGCATCTTGTTTTTTTGTTCAAGATCATATTAATATTACTGATTCTTCACCTGAAATATTAATAAGAATCATTTCTTTGATACATAGGATATACATGAAGCCTTTATTTGAAGGAGGGCATGGACAGTACATTTTGTGAGGCCTTAAGTATCTGTAGCTAAAAGTTCATTGTCTCTCTGTATCAGTTTTCCCCTTCTATACTGGGGGTCAGCAAACCCTCTCTTAAAGGGCCAGAGAGTAAATATTTTAGGATTTCTGGGCCACATGGCCTATGTTAACCTACTCACATTGGCCATTATAGCACAAAGCAATACACACTACATACAAGAATGGGCACGAATGTATTCCAGTAAAACTTCATTTAAAAACTAGGCAGTAGGCTGGCTTGGGCCTGTGGGCCATAGTTTACCAATTCTTGTTCTAAATGAACAGAATCTCTGATGTCTGTGCTGCTAGAACCTGGGCACCTGGGTGCCTGAAATGAAAACTTCATTCATCAGCCACCCTTTAAAACTAGTCATAGTCCTGTGACTGTGTGCCGTAAAATGGAATGTAAGCAGAACTATGGGTTCAACTCCCAAGAATTATTTACCTGAATTGTTCCCCACATAAATAAGTCTTATGGTATGAAGGACAGTTAAAAGCAGAACTCTCACTGAAAGAACTGTACAAGCTGGTAAATCAGTCTGTCTCAGTGCCATAGATGCTGGTAGAAGACATAAGCCTCCTAGGTCAGAGACTGTTCCTCAGAGCAGAAGCAGTAGGAGTTGAGTTGTACCAGTTCCCTCTAAATCTCACAAGGGGGTACAGAGAGCCAGAGAGGGTGTGCATGCACAGATGTGCCTTAGGAAGAGAGCCCTGAATCCCTTATGTAGGAAATCCACTGTTTTTATAGGAAGCAGTAAGCAAGCCTGCTCTGCCCAGAAGAAGACCAGTTGCTTTTGCAGGACTGTGTGATACCTACACCGTGTGTGGTGTTACATTGCTTCTCAGGATTGCTAGTCATATAAACAATACCGAGAAGTGACCCTTATTACAAGTAAAAGAATGATCAAGACTCTGAGATTTTGACACATTCAGCAAGATATGTAGGAACGCAAGAGCCCCCACGATGGATAGCCTCCCGTGGTGTTTTTAAAGAAAAATGAATGTCATTCTTCTCATTTCTTCCTTCTGGATGTCTAGAATGGGGGATTTCATAGCTAGAGATTGACATCTTCAATCATTGTAATCCTTGGATCAATGCAGGCCACAAAAGGTAGAGCAATAATATAAAAGGATCCTGGGTCCTTTGCCCTGTAGACTATCACACCAACTCTGGACTTTAGTGTAAAAGAGAAATAGACTTTTCTCTTAAATCACCACTAATTTGGGCTTTCTGTCATTTGCAGCTGATTCTAATCCCAATTAATTAATGTAATATCAGACCTTTCTGCTGTTTTCTATGTAAGTGACAGCTAGAGTATGTATAAAGGACTGGGCTCAAAACCTTTTCCTTTAACTTTATAAATACTGCTTCGTGACTTTCTATCAATCACTGTTATGGAAGAAATATTTCAGCTGACTGATTTTATGTGTATGTGTGTTGGGGGGGTGCTGCTTTTTTGAGTTAGTTTCTTTATTCTAAAATACAACTTTTTCCATCCTTTCAACTTTGAGTAGCCAATTGTCTCTACAGTGAATTTTAATTCTGCTACTGTAATCTTAGTTTATCTACTATTTCACCGAATATCTCTGACCTTATTTTTATGGGCTCTGTTTTATAGAATCCATATTTTTAGGAGTTGTTTGAAGTTGGCAAATATTCTCTAACACTGACATTTTCTTTGGGTTCCTGGAAATGATGACTTTTAGATGTCCGATTACCTCCATGTCTTTAATATGCGAATTAATTTTTCTTCCATGGGACTGTATACATTTTTTCCTCCTGTCCTTCTCCTAGCTGAAGAGCACTAGACACATTCACTCTGTTCACCAATATGGAGAGCCTATGAATTTGGTTCTTCTATCTCTTTAGATCAAGGCCTCTTTCCAGGCTCCAGTTTGAAGGCAACCCAGTTCACTTGCCCTCATTTCATAGTTTTCCAGCACTAATAATTGGTGGAAGAGATGAAAACTTACACTTCTAACCTGGTCCTGCCTCTTACTTGCAACTCATCCATGCCTAGCACAGGGGCCTTCCACACAGTGGGTCTCTGTAGAACCTGTGTAAAGCCCAGACCCCAGCTTGGTTTCTGTAGTGCAATAATTTTATGTTTTCCAGTTACCCTGAAATCTCTTGGAGAGATAAAATTAAAAAAAAAAAAAAATAACCCCCCCCAAACCAACTTTAAAACTTGTAATTAGGTCATAAATAAGGAGATCCAAAACAATATATTTAAACTGAGAATTACATCTGTTATTTGAAAGCTTCAAAAAACTTACGGGTATAACTGACAACCAGATTGTTTGTTTGGGATAATTCTTTGATGACTTTTTCAGTTCCACTCATGAAGACACAGACATTACTAGCCAATCCATAGCCATCCATAGCCAGTTCTTTTATGTGTTATTGATGATAGAGATGGACAAGAGTTTTCTTAGGGCTCTAAATACAAGATTTCTTGGAGAGGAAATTGCTCCTCCAGGCTAATTAACTAAACCCCATGATGGATAAGAACTTCATAGAACATTGTGAGGTTAATATCCGTTAAATCACAGTAACAGTTTTGAAAATTTGGATAGGCTCTAACCTTAGTTGTAGAGCAGAGAAAACCAATTGAAATACTCTACCATTAATTTCCAGGCTTTGGAAACTAATGGGTTTCTAGAAATAGCATTAATGATGACTAACACCTATATCATGATCTATATTAGCTAAGCATCTGTCCACATAAGAAATATACGCAAGTGTTAGACATTAATATCCTAAACTACATTGCTAAAAAATGTTTGCATAAAATAAATCTACAACTCATAATTATTTCAGTCTACCGTATTTATATTATGTTCATGATAGAGTTTTATTGTAGCTTTTCAATATAAAATCTTACACTTTTCCTTTCTTTGCTTAAGTGAAGTAAATATATACATGACAGAATTTTACTGAATAAGGTAAAGAACATCCTGGTTCTTGTTAAAAAAGACCCTACGAATTACCTCTGATTTGTCTGGAATGCTTTTAACCTATCAAGCTTAAATTCAGAAGTGTTTTCTACAAATAATTCATACTAATCTTCAGGTTGCTGATGGCTATAAGATATTTTAATACCCCATTAAACTGTTCAGCCTGCTCACCTCAGCCCCAAATCTGAACTACTTAGAACTTAATGTTGTGTATGCTTGCTACTTGTTTTATACTTGTTTTATTTTTCCTTATATTGAATCTACTTTAGGAGGGAGCAGAACTTCATATTTCTGATTAAAAAAAAGGTCTTATTAAATAGAGGAATAATTAAAGCAAACTATGTAAGTTCTTAATTACTTAACAGTTCAATATTTCTCAAGTTCATAAATATCAACTTCATATACTTTATTAACTGAGAATATAACTTACCTTAGTGGTTTAGTTTCAAAAATATAATTTTAAAAAGATATCAACTAATTAGAAGTTACTGTATATTGACCACAGAGAGATAGATTTATTTATTTATTTATTTAAAAGCTATTTATAATTTTTTATTAACATATAGTGTATTATTAGCCCCATGGGTACAGGTCTGTGAATCACCAGGTTTACACACATCACAGCACTCACCACAGCACATACTTTTCCCAATGTCCATAACCCAACCACCCTCTCCCTACTACCCTCCCCCCAGCCATCCTCAGTTTGTTTTGTGACATTAAGAGTCTCTTATGGTTTGTCTCCCTCCCGATCCCATTCTGTTTCATTGATTCCTTTCCTACCCCCTAAAACTCCCACATTGCCTCTCAACTTCCTCATATCATATGATAGTCGTCTTTCTCTGATTGACTTATTTCACAAAGCATAATACCCTCTAGTTCCATCCACGTCATGTCAAATGGCAAGATATCATCTCTTTTGATGGTTGCATAGTATTCCATTGTGTATATATACCACATCGTCTTTATACATTCACCTCTTGATGGATGTCTAGGTTCTTTCCATAGTTCAGCTATTGTGGACATTGCTTCTGTAAACATTCGGGTGCACGTGCCCCTTTAGATCACTTCATTTGTACGTTTAGGGTAAATACCCAGTGATGCAGTTGCTGGGTCATAGAGTGGCTCTATTTTCAACTTTTTGAGGAAACTCCGTGCTTTTTGCCAGAGTGGTTGCACCAGCTTGCATTCCTACCAACAGTGTAGGAGGGTTCCCCTTTCTCCGCATCCTCACCAGCATCTGTCATTCCCTGACTCATTAATTTTAGCCATTCTGACTGGTGTGAGGTGGTATCTCATTATGGCTTTGATTTGTATTTCCCTGATGCTGAGTGATGTGGAGCACTTTTTCATGTGTCTGTTGGCCATCTGGATGTCTTTGCAGAAATGTCTGTTCATGTTTTCTGCCCATTTCTTGGTGGGATTATTTGTTCTTTGGGTGTTGAGTTTGGTAAGTTCTTTATAGATTTTGGATACTAGCCCTTTATCTGATATGTCATTTGCAAATATCTTCTCCCATTCTGTCAGTTGTCTTTTGGTTTTGTTAACTGTTTCTTTGCTGCACAAAAGCTTTTGATCTTGATGAAGTCCCAGTAGTTCATTTTTGCCCTTGCTTCCCTTGCCTTTGGCGATGTTCCAAGGAAGAAGTTGCTGCAACTGAGGTTGAAAAGGTTGCTGCCTGTGTTCTCCTCAAGGATTTTGATGGATTCCTTTCTCACATTGAGATCCTTCGTTCATTTTGAGTCTCTTTTCATGTGTGTTGTAAGGAAATGGTCCAGTTTCATTTTTCTGCATGTAGATGTCCAATTTTCCCAATACCATCTGTTGAAGAGACTTTTTTCCATTGGACATTCTTTCCTGCTTTGTTGAAGCAGGACCATAGAGTTGACCATAGAGTTCTGGGCTCTCTATTCTGTTCATTGATCTATGTGTTGTCTTTATGCCAGTACCATACTGTCTTGATGACAGCTTTCTAATAGAACTTGAAGTCTGGAATTGTGAAGCCACCAACTTTGGCTTTCTTTTTCAATATTCCTCTGGATATTTAAGGTCTTTTCTGGTTCCATGTAAATTTTAGGATTATTTGTTCCATTTCTTTGGAAAAAAAAAAAAAGGATGGTATTTTGATAGGAATTGCATTAAACCTGTATATTGCTTTAAGTAGCATAGACATTTTCACGATATTTGTTCTTCTAATCCAGGAGTATGGAACATTTTTCTATTTCTTTGTGTCTTCCTCAATTTCTTTCATGAGTACTTTATAGTTTTCTGAGTACAGATTCTTTGCCTCTTTGGTTAGGTTTATTCCTAGGTATCTTACGGTTTTGGGTGTAACTGTAAATGGGATTGACTCCTTAATTTCTCTTTCTTCTGAGACATATTTATTTTTTACTTTGTTTCTGTTAAGTTCTTATTTTATTTTATTTTATTTTATTTTATTTTATTTTATTTATGTATCTGACGGAGAGAGACACAGTGAGAGAGGGAACACAAGCAGGAGGAGGGGAGAGGGAGAATCAGGCTTTCTGCTTAGCAGGGAGCCTGATGCAGAGCTCTATGCCAGGACCCTGGGATCACCATTGGAGCCAAAGGCAGAGGCTTAAAGACTAAGCCACCCAGGCACTCTTCTGATAAGTTCTTATTTGTAGAACAAAAGAGATATAAGTCAATACAATACATACATAGTTGAATTTAACTTTATTCAAAAGAATTTTTCTCCCATATTGTGTGATCATGCCAACCATAGAGTTTTAAGAGGCTGTAATTATTTAAATTGTTCCATTTTTATATCTTCTTAATCTTTAAATAATTTTTGTATTACTCAAACATAATAATGAAATAATGTACTAATATTGAGATTAAATTTTTATTTGTATCAAAGTTCTTGAATTTGACAGTCTTTTATTTATAAAGTTTAAATAAATTCCAATTTATATATAGATGTTCTGCAATAAATAGTACATTAAAACAGCAAATAAGCATTACTTAGTATTTTGAATATCAATGTATTTTACTTCCATATGTTTTTAGTTCACACTCAGTAAAGTTCAAGGGCATCCAAGTATGAAATAGCTTGTGAGGAAATTCACATTGCTTTCTTAATTTGATTTAGTTGGAGAAAAGGACACTAGTTCAGAAAGTAGAACATCATCTTTAATAATTTTGGTTTAAATATAGACATTAAGTATTGTACATAGACTAGTAAATGTATATATAATTTTCCAAAAGTTTATGAAAGGAGTTGGCATTATAAAATACATTAATTCCCGTTGACTATCTTACCTGCATCATAATACTATATAGACTTGCTTATGGGAAACATTGTTAAAAATAGTCAGAAAGGGAAATATGGCCTTTAAAAATAGCATGTGGAAAACCATACATTTAGGTATTTAGGATAAATGTTTATTAAATAAGTAATTTTAAAAGTAGGTCATCAATTACTGAGAAGAATGTAGTTGACAAATAATGATCCAAGTAGAAAGGAAATTTAATTCTAAGAATAGTAAACTTTTTAATGCACTAAAATTATTTACTTTGTTTATATCAAAATAAAATATGTACATAGTAAATGTAAAGCAAATATGTCCAAAGACATAGAGTGTAAAGTGGCATACTTGTGACCCACTCCTTCCCCATCCTTCATGTCCACTCCTACTTTCCAGAAACCACCATTTTCAATTCTTTTACCTTCTACCTAAATAATATGCTGTATCTTAATTTATCAGTTTTAGACTATTGACTTTCAACTATGGAAGATAGGAATTTAGCTCTTTTATTCCATCCTCTCCATGTTTTCTTTAAGTAATTCTAAATTGAGTCAACAAATATTCAGCCTTTCTATATTACGTTTTTGGTTTGTTTGTTTTTTTTTTTTAATTGTAGAAAGATTGTTTCTTATTAAGCCCTGAAGTATTCTACAATAATATTTCTTTCTTGTATAACTTTTTGTATTTCCTGGAATAATTGCATTTATCCCCATTTGCTTGATTTTCTTCACACTTCTCCTCAAGTTTCCCTGTGCTCTCTAACAGGCTTTCAGTATAATTACTATCTTTGAAAATTCCATCCCACATGTAATTGATACTGATTGGATCTAGATTTTTTTTTATTTTTTTATTAACATAGAGAATTTTAAGTTGAAAGTTATCTCTACTCTGTTTTAAGCCTCTGGCATCTGTCATTCTGTTTGGGTGTAATTTACTTGCATTCTTTCCTAATTCTTTTCTACTTGTATTCTGAGATTCTTTCTCCTGGAGTTTCAATAGTAAGAGATCAAATTCTCTACATCCATTCTCAAGTTGGTTTGTTGTTGTTGTTGCTGCTTTAAATCCTCTTTCTCTACTTCCATTGCATTGTCCCTTTGTTTTACTTCCTGGGAGCATTTCTTGGTGTTAAATTACAATTTTTCTATCAGGTTGTTTTTTTGTTTGTTTGTTTTTCCTGCTTCTGTATTATTCAGTAAAGCTCTTTCTTCTTTTTAATTTTTTTAAATAGCAGCCTGTACTTGCTTAATGCATGCAATATATATTTTAATGTCTCTTAGAATATTTTAGATTTTAATTATACTTTGTTCCACTTCTTGCATTGTTTCAAATTCATCTTTTTTTTTTCTTTTTTATAACTGTCTCTGTCTTTTAGGTTGGACGTTTTTCGCAAACATCTGTTAATCTTGGGCTGTTCATTATTAAAAATGAGACACTAAAATTCTAGTTGAAATAATGCATTATGTGCCTGGGTAAGGCTTATTTGATAGCCTTCACCTCAGAGGTAACTCTGTGGAGGGGCTGCTACTCATAGCCATTCAGTTTCCCAACAAAATTCCCTAATCTGCCAAATGTGCTAATGTTCTGGGAGTTGGGAATGGGGCTGCAAGGTAGTATGGTATTCTCAACATTCAGTGTGAAGACTTCCACTTAATTAGTGCCCTAACCCTTACCCTCTACTATGCCTAATGTCTCCAATTTTTGTTCTTGTTCTATTTCCACTCAGAAAACAGACCCCCCTTAGGAGAAGAATCAATGAAACAAGATGGGATTGGGAGGGAGACAAACCATAAGTGACTCTTAATCTCACAAAACAAACTGAGGGTTGCTGGGGGGAGGGGGGTTGGGAGAAATGGGTGGGGTTATGGACATTGGGGAGGGTATGTGCTATGGTGAATACTGTGACGTGTGTAAACCTGCGATTCACAGACCTGTACTTCTGGGGATAAAAATATATTATATGTTTATAAAAAAAAGAAAAGAAAGAAAGAAAGAAAGAAAGAAAACAGACCCCCTAAACATGGTAGAGAAGAGCAGGGAGGTTCCTGGGGGACACTTGAGAAGGAAGCTTAGAAATGTTCCTTACAGAGACTTTCAGCCAAACCCTCAGCCTCACTTTTGGCTTCTGAAATATCTGAAGATGCCAGTGCCTGAGGGTTCTAGGTTTTAGAAGGAAGAATACATTGTAATTTCACTGGAATGCAAACACAAAGGTATCTCTGTTCTCTGTTCCTTTTAGAACGGGTTTTTAGAACATTCCTCATCTGTTTCTCAACATGGCATCACTGCCATCTCCCAGTTTCATTGAAGATGTAGTTTTACAGATGTTTGTAATTCTCTGTTCTTGGGTGCGGATTTCTAATGGGATAAGATAGGGCAAGAAATTTATTGCTCTGCCATCTTAATACTGGAAGTCTTCTAGAGGAGTAATTTTGAAGTACAGGTCTATACTCACAAGACTTTGGAAATAATTGTGTTACTTCCCAAAACAGAGCACCCAAAACATTTTGTTCATGACAGTAGATTTTCATTTTAAAGTATATTTGAACGTGATAGATAAAGGAGATGAACACAGAAGGCCTAGATCCTGCCCCCAGGAACCTTATCATCTTGTAAGGGATATGAAAATGTGTGGAAATTACTGTGATACCAGCCAAAAAGCAAGGACAGTGAGGGTGAGAAAAGTGTGATTATGGACCATAGGCATGTAGATAGATCTCACTCACATCTGGAGAGAGAAGGATTTCCAGGAGGGGGTAGCCTTTTTGCATGGAACTTAATGTTTGGGTAGGATTTGCACCTAGTGAGAGCTTAATAAATATTTCTGAATATAATACAGTTCAACTTTGGTGGTTTTGACACTTTTCTTTCTACTTCTGTTCATGGTGAATACTCTTTTCTTCAGTGTGGTATATCAACTGCAATCAATTTCACTTATTCTTGTCCTAGTTTTCCTGAGAGGAATTAACGAAAGCGTTTTTATAGAGAAAATGTACCATTCAATGACAGTTATTGATATAGCCTATAATTACAAAAAAAAAAAACCAACCCTTCCTGTGAGAATTCCATTATATTAATGATGCGTGTATATTATTAAGAATTATAAACATTGAGTAATAAAGCTTCAAGTTCACATGTTCCCAGATGTTATTTTGGGGCTTCTAGATTAGCCATTTTTCAAAAACATAAGCAGTAATTAGAAATCTTCCATAATTTCTTTCAGAAACAGCACTTGATTTTAATTCTTTCATTTAAAAAAACTTGTAAGAAAAAACAGTGTCAGAACTATTGACATTTTTATAGCTTGACAAAAATTAAGCATAATTAAAATGAAATATTTGTTGCACAAATTAAACTGCAATTAATATGTTTTCTGCCACTGCTTAAAGGATAAGATTAAAATGGTGTTGTTAGCAGACTCCCTGCTGCGAGACTAATTTCTTGATTTTCATACCACACAGTATCACAGACATTCTCACAGTAAAAGAGTAAACCAACAAGTAAAAAACATCATTTGATGAAAATGGTATACAGGAAGAGGTAGACTGGCTTTTATGAAGGCAAGATAATATTACTTTTATTTTAAAATCCTATGACTAGTTGACTCCAAGGGTAAGATTTGTACTTTTAAAGCAATTTAAATAAGTAGAAAATTGCCCTTCATTTTGGTTAGCTGTGCCTTTTAAATGAGCTAGTGTATTGATTCAGGGGTGTTCGCATTTTCAGTTGGTACTTAGAAAATGAACAAGATATGTTATGCAGAGGCCTCCCCTCCAGCTAACCAAGGCGTAATAATAAATCCCATCACAAAAACTTAGATGTGAACACTTTCAAGGAACATGGAGGAAAAATTCATCTTTACTTCTTTTGTAGGGGGTTCACTTTTTCTCTCTGGAGCAAACAGTTGAAAGAAACAAAACAAAACAAAACCTAACCTTGACTAAATTTAGTTATTGCTATAAAAAAATTTTCTCCAGCTGCCACTTATCCAGATAATGCATCAAGTATTATTTCTATGTGAATATTTTTCTGGCTAATTACTTTTTGACAGGAGACACCATTTGTGGTTGAATGAAAGAAAGAAAGAACCATTATTAATAGCCCTCTTTATTTCTCCAAATCTCTCTCTTGAGCTGTGCTACTTAAGGGCTATAAACGCACCAGTGGGAATTAGAAGTTATGGGCCAGGCCCCACCACTGGTGCACTATTGCACACCTACCTCTTCGTGGGGAGCCAGAAAGGTGTCAGTGCGTGTTGCATGAGGATTGCACAGCCGTGGCAGTGCCTGTTGAGGACATGATGAATGGAGCTCTGTTCACAGACAAGGCCATGCTGCCCCTGCCACACTGGCTACAGAGAAAAGGCAGTGAACACAATGCATTATGCAAGGGCCTCTACTCCAGCTAACCAACAACTATGAATAGGTTCCATCAAAAAAAGACCTTGCTTGATGCTCACCTGCTTTCGGCACTGCTGATGTCAAGTGCACAAATAAGCTTTAGACATCAGAAAAGTCTTAAGGCAGATAACTCGGTCTTTTTAGGGTAGCTTAGTGGATTTAGGTTACTTGAAATGACACTAATGTTGTAGTGACAAATTGGTGGTTGTGATGTTCTTAGTTTGCATAGTTACATTCTCATCACCTTCAAGTTTGCTCAAATGTCATCTGAAACCAGGCATTCCTGACTACATGATTTGAAATTGCAGGCCCTTTCTCTAATTCCCTCAGCCCTTCTTCTCCCTACCCTGTTTCGTTTTCCCTCATAGCACTTACTGTTATCTGACTGATTTATTTACTTATTTTCCATCTGCAGGCACTAGAAATTTAAGTTTCATGACGACAGGAATTTTGGCCCGACGAATTTCATTGCTCTACAGCCTAGGATAGTGCTTGGCCTAAGTTGTCATTTAACTTTTTTTTGAAAGAAAGAAAGAAAAGAGTGAGTGAATAAATGAATGAAACCAGTTCTTTAAAGGAACAGAAAGAAGTTAAATAAATAAGATAACTCTTGGTGATGATATGAAAATCTAGGTTTGGTAGAGGGTTTTGTGAATTCTGTTCATTGAAAGCTTCATTTATACTCAGAAATTATACTGAAATGAAAATATCTTCACAAAACTCAAATGTCAGGTTATGATTGTATTATAGTATATAATTATATATAGTAATATAATTATATAAAATATAATTACACAGTTAATGTTCACAAAAAGTTATTTGCAACCCACTCTGTGAGGAATACTAAACAGTGCTGTGTATATCCCTTAGTTCATATTTTTATTTGTGTTCTCATTCATTCATTTGTTCATTCAGCATAGTTTGTGCCCTGGGAGGCATGGTATCTTTAGTGTTCTGGAGAATATAGAAGTCCACACAACAGTCAGTGCGCTGTGATAGAGCTTGACTATGCAGGAGGCACTCGGTAGATTCTTGTCTTTGAGGTGGTCATGATCTGTAGTAAGGTCCGCATGAACACTGAGTCAGTGAATCCTGAACCTAATACAGGGTTAGGTTCCTGAGAGCCTGTGGTCAACATTTCTGTCAACTAGCCAATACATAACATTGTTTTATGTGTGTTTCTGTTGAAACTAAGTAAATCTATATTGTTGATTCATTAGCATCTAACTCCCAGCTAACAGCACTGTAAGTCCTGCCTGAGTGCAGGTTAGCTAACAAACATCTTTTCTTCTCAAGGACCATAGTAGCTTTCCTGACACCCAGGAGCTCTAGACAGCAAGGCAGCCCTGTGCTTGGAGGTTCATTTTATTTTATTTTATTTTATTTTTAAAGATTTTATTTATTTACTTGAGAGAGACAGTGAGAGAGAGCATGAACGAGGAGAAGGTCAGAGAGAGAAGCAGACTCCCCATGGAGCTGGGAGCCCGATGCGGGACTTGATCCCGGGACTCCGGGATCATGACCTGAGCCGAAGGCAGTCGTCCAACCAACTGAGCCACCCAGGTGTCCCTTGGAGGTTCATTTTAAACAGTGAAATTACCAAAAACAGGCACAAAAGATGAAAAAGGTAGTACTAAAATTAGAGTGCAAGGGGACACTTAATTACTTACAGAGTGAGAGCTGGAATGAAAAAGCAGGTAAGCTGGGATGTGTGTCTCAGGGGACTCAACTTTTTTCCACTCTGCTTGTATCTGTGAGTGACTGTGAAAGCACTATGGGTATTGATTTGGGGGCTACAGATGAATTTTAGTAAATTTGTGAATAGGGAATCTGAATAGTAAGGATCAATGGTTAGTGTTCTTATAAAGAAGTCATCATGGTATACATTGCTCTGGGATTTTTCCTGGGAAATCTGAGCATTATCATCTTTGCAAAACAGAGTCCTGTATTTCCTTTCAGTCATGATTTCTGAATCCTGATGGGTCAGGCACTCTAATGGTACTGAGTCACAATGAGAAGTCTTGTATTTCCATTCAGTCACGATTTATTGAGTCCTGATGGTTCAGACACTATTGGTGCTGGTGATGTAGTATACAAGACAAATACACCCTCATGTCCATTTACCATAGAGCTCACAGATTAGTATGTTACTCACTTTTTCTCTATTTTCTCCTTTGCTGCTTCTTTTCTCTGTCTCTCTCTCTCACATACTCTCTCTCCTTCTCTCTGTCTTCCTGATTTCTCTCTTTCCCAAACACATTTAGACGCAGATTACTGAAGATACTAATGGACCTGGGTATAGCATCTCCTGGCTGGAAAATGGAATATTCCAGAGGGTGGAGGGGACTTTAGAAGGACTCTCTTGATGATGGAAAACTGGGCACATAGTTTCCATCTCCTGTTGGCTTCTAGAGTGACAGGGTTGAATGAGAGGATGAAGAGGTGCTATTCTAGAAGGCTCACACTTGGAGCAGATTTGTGGTTTCCCCAAGGCCGTGTCTTTATCATTCGGTCATTCCTTCAGCCAAATAATATTTACCAAGCCCCTACCATACACTGTGTTAAACCTGGGGAATACAACTGTGAAAATCATGTGGTCTGTCTTTTAGCAGTTATTTCCCCTCTTGAGAATTGTCTTCAAGTACCAAATTATCTAGAGGCATTCAGTTTTTTCCTACTAAGAAGCATGCAGTATTTAAGAATGTCACAATCCTGGTTTCAGTTCTTACTCCCCATTCTAAGTGGTTTTCTTTTCTTTTTTCTTTTAAGATTTATGTATTTATTTGAGAGAGAGCACGAGGGCATGGGGGTGGGGCACAGAGGCGGTTCGCAGAAGGAGATGGGGAGAGAATCGCAAGCACACTCCATGCAGCGCACAGAGCTGACACGGGGCTCGATTTCACAACCTGAAGTCATGACCTCAGCTCAAACCAAAACTCTGACACTCAACCAAATGTGCCACTAGGCACCTCTGTAAGTGGTTTTCTGTAAGCCATTCCAATACTCTCTCTGAATACTTTTGCAGCCCATTTTCCAGTGCACTAACCATATACAAGCCCGAACTTGCCTTTAGTGCCAGCTTCATACAGCATTCCCTCTATGTAAAATGGGCTGTCCTTCTATATGAAAATCATGTTCTTGGAACCTCTTACCCTGGTATCATTAGCTTTGTTACCAAACCAACTAAAAAGCTGCGCAGATCATTCTGAATACCAACATTATATCAAGTTGGAAGTTCTATTTCAGAGACTTTTATTTAGATGACATTTTTACTGTTTTTAGTTGAAATTAAGTGGATAAGGCCACATTTTATATGTACAAATATATTTCTATATCTTGATCTGTTCCTTCTGATAAGATCTTTACATCCTATATCTCTCTTATTGTGGCCGTAATACACAGATACCATGATGGAATGAACTGGTCGTACAAGAAACTCCGTTACGTACCTTTCACTTTACATATCTGGCCTGCCATTTCCCACCTGTGCATTTATAACCAAGGCTATAACAATGGAGGAGGAGCATGAACTAAATAAAAGAAAACAGATAAAACTATTAAAACTGTAGCTAAGAAGAAAGATATATCCGCCGAGAAGAAAGGTATATAAAAATGGAAAAAGATTCAGCAGAAACTCAAATATATAATATTAGATTTTGGATGTACCCAATTGAAATGAAACGTAGGAATGTGTATACCAAAGTCAGATATAAATAACCTTTGAATAAACAGCTGTTAAAGGTTATTCATTCACAACTAACTATTCCCTCTACCCACCCCACTTTTTAGGGTATCTGAGAATTTCTTAGTTTTGAAAATAGCTAACACTTATCAAGTCCTTGCTATATGCCAGACACTGTTTTAAATGCTTTATCTGTATGGACTCAATCATTTTAACAACACTATGAGTAAAGTGTTACTATTCTCATGTTATTTAATCTTATCTCTTTCAAATGAGATAAGAATTGCAGGGGTTAAATTAGGTGTCCAGGATCACAGAACTTTTAAGAATGAAGCTGGATTTCAAACTCAGGCAGCTTGGTTCCAAAGCAATACTACCTCAGGGAAGAAATCATAAGTTTTCAAACCACAGTTGCAAATACCGCCCATGGTACGCTAAGCATAATGTAATATACACATGAACTTGGTTTTCTTTCCACATTCAGATTGACAATGTATCATGAAGTTGGGGTCAGCTAGAAATGGTTTCTTTGAGAACAAATGGTTTAATTGAAAGAATAACATGATAAATTCTAACACTATGGGATTGAGAAGAACACAAATAATAGAGAACACTTTAAGATGTTTTCCTGAAACTGCAGAGTGAACAGGGAGAAGACACTAACTCCTACAACTTTTTTTTTTAAGATTTTATTTATTTATTAGACAGAGATCACTAGTACGCAGACAGGCAGGCAGAGAGAGAGGAGAGAAGCAGGCTCCCTGCCGAGCAGAGAGCCCGATGTGGGGCTGCATCCCAGGACCCTGGGATCATGACCTGAGCCGAAGGCAGAGGCTTTAACCCACTGAGCCACCCAGGTGCCCCACTCCTTCTTTTAACCATACTCTTTTGTCAAAACTAGAAATGCTCTTGCCATCATAACATCTTCCGCATGTAATGAGAGCAAAGTTTGATTGTACGGGAATAATGCCAGGCTATCTTTCAAGCCTGCCTACAAACTCTCATTTGAAGACTATGGAAAATTCCACGTGCAAACTAGACTTAATTGTGGTCTCATTCAGGAAGTATTTTCAGTTAAAATGAATTTAGTATTCAGCTAAAAGTTCTTTGCACCCCCCCCCCTTTTTTAAGTTCTAAGAAAAATCTTTGCAATGCTTTAGAGCTATTATTTGAATATTTAAAAAAATATTTTAAGTTGAACAGTATATGTATAACCTTTGATTTCTGTCTTGTCCTTCCAATCTCGGAGATTTTGTGCACTGTAATGTTATCGGGACTGTCCTGCTTACCAACACTGAAGCAGGTTGTTTAAGTACTCAGTTGTGAGTATCTGGTGAAAACCTTAAATAACTAGATAAACAGCCCAGCTGCCAACCTAAAGTAATCTTACACTTAGGGGGTGAGTGGCCCAGGAAATTTGCTCTTTGTCATTTTGACTTGGGTTTGAAAATGGACCTGGGCTGCATTCCAGCTCAAAGAGCCGTTCACTTCCAAAGACTCCTAAATTGTCCCAAGGAGCTCATTTTAGCAGTGGATTATTTGTGTTTGGCTGGGCATCCTAATAGCAAAAGCTGTCTGCTTTGGCAAGCAAAGGCTATGGCAGGATTTAGAATTACTGTCCCCAGTGTTTTTCTTGATGAGGTTATTTTTCAGAAAAGCATTCCCCCCACTTTAAAAAGTGACACTGCATGAGTATTGTGCAGGTGGTTTTCTCGAGCTCAAAAGTTTCCCATGACAGGGTGGCCTGTTTCATGTATCAGAGGCAAATTTTAAACAAATGAGAACAGCACCAGATTTTCTCCCAAACCAAAGCTTTCTTAATGGCATATTCTTCTTTTGCTATACCATAGGTAACGGTTACTGGTTAGCTAGGGCCAAGTAAGAATTTGGGGTTTTAAATTTAAAAAAAAAAAAAAAGTGACAGAATTTGTGAAAATTTTTTCTGTTACGGAATAGAGAGTGTAGGTACTTGAAAACTCAATGCCTGTTTATCTACACAACTATAAATGCCTGTTATCTGACTCTCCCACTAGCCTGTGAGGTCTCCTGGGAAGACACGACTAAGTTTCAGTTACAATTAGTCGGAAGCTGACTAGCATGGTACTTACACACTGTAGATGTTCAGATGTTAGTGGAAGGCCCAGGTGAGACCATAACACAGGGTTAAGTCATGCTTTACTCATTGTATTAGAGGGGACCACAATTACATACACAAGAAGAGCCACAGGACTGAAGGCAGAACGTGTTAGAATTTCTACTTTCATTAAGTTTTACCTCAATTGTATAACTGTTTAACATCACATTTTGCTATCACAGTATTATACCTGTAAAATTTAAAACAAATAATCACCCTATGACCCAGCAATTGCACTACTGGGTATTTACCCTAAAGATATAAACGTAGTGATCTGAAGGGGCACGTGCACCTGAATGTTTATAGCAGCAATGTCTACAATAGCCAAACTATGGAAAGAACCTAGATGTCCATCAACAGGTGAATGGATAAAGAAGATGTGGTATATATACACAATGGAATACTATGCAGCCATCAAAAGAAATGAAATCTTGCCATTTGTGACTATGTGGATGGAACTAGAGGGTATCATGCTTAGTGAAATAAGTCAGTCGGAGAAAGACAACTATCATATGATCTCCCTGATATGAGGAAGTGGTGATGCAACACGGGGGGCTAAGGGGGTAGGAGAATAAATGAAACAAGATGGGATTGGAAGGGAGACAACCATAAGTGACTCTTAATCTCACAAAACAAACTGAGGGTTGCTGTGGCAAGAGGGATAGGGAGAGGAGGGTGGGGTTATGGACATTGGGGAGGGTATGTGCTATGGTGAGTGCTGTGAAGTGTGTAAAACATGGTGATTCACAGACCTGTACCCCTGGGGATAAAAAGAGGTTATATGTTTATTAAAAATAAATAAATAAATAAAAACTAAAAAAATAAACAAACAATCAGACATATATTCAGAGTGCTTGTTCAAGATATATTTTTTTAAAAGATTTTATTTCATTTATTTGACAGAGAGAGATCACAAGCAGGCAGAGAGGCAGGCAGAGAGAGAGGAGAAAGCAGGCTCCCTGCTGAGCAGAGAGCCTGATGCGGGCCTCGATCCCAGGACCCTGAGATCATGACCCGAGCTGAAGGCAGCAGCTTAACCCACTGAGCCACCCAGGCGCCCTCAAGATATTTTTACTGATGGGGATAATGATCAAAATCTCCTGAGTCCTTCTTCACTTCGTTACTGCTCCATAATTAGTTTCTCGTGGGAGCTTATGGAATTTATTTAATTTGAAATAAATAAAGAACGTAATAGGTAGATTATGAATAGACTTTAGCCATTGAAGGAAAAGGGGAGGAAAAAATTAGTGCTAAGTGCCAGATATTTTATCCTGGTTAATCCTTACAACAACCCTGCGAGACAGGTATCTCCATTTTATAGATGATGAAGCAGAAGGAATCAGGAGGTGTTTCCTCTGCTCTTATTTTCTGGAATAATTTAAACAGAATTGGTATCATTTCTTCCTTATTTGGTAGAAAATATCAGTGAAATCATCTAGGCCTATTTGTGAAGATTATCAATTATTGGTTCAGTTTTTTAAAATAGATATAGGCCTGTGCAGGTTATCTGTTTCTCCTTGTGTGAATTTTACTAGATTGTATCTTTTAAGGAATTGGTCTATTTCATCTAAGTTATCAAGTTTGTGATCATAGAGTTGTTCATAATATTCCTTTATCATCCTTTTTATATCCATGGAATCAGTCCTGATGGTCCATTTTTCATCTCTGATATTAGTAATCTGTGTCTTCTCTCTTTTTTCTTAGCCTGGCAAGGTGTTTATCAATATTACTCTTTTCAAAGAACTGGCTTTTGGTTTTGTTGATTTTCTTTATTGAATTCGTATATTCAGTTTCACTGATTTCTGCTCTGATTTTATTTTCTTCTGCTTACTATAGATTTAACTTATTCTTTCTCTAGTTCCTAAAGTGAGAATTTAAATTAGTGATTTCTGCTGTGTTCAGTCAGTGCTATAAATTTCCCCCTAGGTACTCCTTTTTTTGCATCCCACAACTTTTGGTAAGTTGTACTTTAATTTTCATTTAGTTTGAAATATTTTTTTAAATTTCTCTTGTTGCTTCTTCTTTGACCCAAATGTATCTAGAGGTATTTTGTTCAACCTCCAAATATTTGGGGATTTTTCAGCTATATTTCTGTTGCTGATTTCTAGTTTCATACCATTGTGATCTAAGAGTCTACTTTGTATGATGTATACTCTTTTGAATTTGTTGAGGTGTATTTTATGGCCCAAATGTGGTCTATCATGATGAATGTTCCATGTGACCTGGAGAAGAACATGTCAGCTATTGTTGTCTATAAATGTCAGTTAGAGTTGATTGGTAGCTGTTCTTTTCGATTGTGTACCTATTGATTTCCTACCCCTGGATCTGTCAGTTACTTAGAAAGGGGTGTTGAGATCTCTAACTACTACAGTGACTATTTCTGTTGCAGTTCTGTTTTGCTTCATGTATTTTGATGCTCTGTAGTCACACACATACACATTAAGGAATGTTATGTCTTCTTTGAGAATTGACCCCTTTATTTTGAAATACCCGTCTTTATCACTGACAATTTCCTTATTCTGAAGTCTATTTTGTCTGAAATTAATATAGTTACTCCAGCGTTCTTTTCAATGTTAACATGGTATATCTTCTCCATCCCTTTACTTTTAAACTGTTTGTGTCTTTTTCATTTAAAGCAGGTTTCATGGAACCAGCATATAATTGGATCTTGTTTTTTTCCACAGTCTCTTTGCCTCTTTATTCATATATTTAAACTATTCCCATTTAAAGTGATTGTTAATATAGTCAGATTAATGTCTACTCTATTAGCTGTTTTCCATCAGTTACCTTGTTTGGTCTTTTGTTTCTGTTTTGTTTTTGCTTTCCACTCCTCCAGGCTTATCTAGTTTTATTCAGCATTTTACATGATTCCATTTTCTCTACTCCCTTGGCATATCAATTATACTTATTCAAAAAAATTTTCTATGTGTTTGCTCTAGACTTTGGAGTACACAAATAATACTCATCAAAGTTTTCTTTCAAATAACTCTGTACTGCTTCATACGTAGTTCATCTACCTTATAACAGATTATTCCAAACCCCACCCCATTCCTTATAGTATTGTAGTCATTCATTTAATTCATGCATAAACTATAGTCCCTGATTATGTTCTATTTTCTATATTGTACATATTATGTATAATGTATGTATATTATTATTATTTTGAACAAAATGGCTATCTGAAAGGTAATTAAGAAAAAAATGAAAATAAAAGGCTTTATTTTACCTTCATTTATTTCTTCTATAATGTTCCTCACATCTTTTTATTTTTTCAGTGTTCCAGGATTCACTGTTTATGCAGCACACCCAGTGCTCCATGCAATACGTGCCCTCCTTAATACCCAACACCAGGCTCCCCCAACTCCCCACCTCCTTTTCTCCTCTAAAATCCTCAGTTTGTTTCTCCGAGTCCATAGTCTCTCATGCTTCGTCTCCCCCTCCACTGTGCCCCAATTCACTTTCCCTTTCCTTCTCCCAATGTCCTCCGTGTTATTCCTTATGCTCCACAAGTAAGTGAAACCATATGATAGTTGACTCTCTCTGCTTGACTTGGTTCACTCAGCATCATCTCCTCCAGTCCCATCCATTTTGGTACAAAAGTTGGGTATTTATCCTTTCTGGTGGCTGCATAATATTCCATGGTATATGTGGACCACATCTTCTTTATCCATTTGTCTATTGAAGGGCATCTGGCCCTTTCCACAGTCTGGCAACTGTGGCCATTGCTGCTATGAACACTGGGGTACAGATGGTCCTTCTTTTCACTACATCTGTATCTTTGGGGTAAATACCCAGTAATGTAATGCTTCTCACTTCTAACCTCTTTCATTTTCCTTCTCTCTGATAACTTCAAAGTTTTCTTTCTTTAGAAAAGAAATTGTATTTCTTACACAGGAGGGTGACCCGTGACAAATCTCTTCATTTGTTTTTTTTTTTTAAATTTTTAATTTTTTATAAACATATATTTTTATCCCCAGGGGTACAGGTCTGTGAATCACCAGGTTTACACACTTCACAGCACTCACCAAAGCACATACCCTCCCCAATGTCCATAATCCCACCCCCTTCTCCCAAACACCCTCCCCCCAGCAACCCTCAGTTTGTTTTGTAAGATTAAGAGTCACTTATGGTTTGTCTTCCTCCCATTCCCATCTTGTTTCATTTATTCTTCTTCTACCCACTTAAGCCCCCATGTTGCATCACCACTTCCTCATATCAGGGAGATCATATGATAGTTGTCTTTCTCTGCTTGACTTATTTCGCTAAGCATGATACGCTCTAGTTCCATCCATGTTGTCGCAAATGGCAAGATTTCATTTCTTTTGATGGCTGCATAGTATTCCATTGTGTATATATACCACATCTTCTTGATCCATTCATCTGTTGATGGACAAAGATACAAACGTAGTGATCCAAAGGGGCACATGCACCCGAATGTTTATAGCAGCAATGTCCACAATAGCCAAACTATGGAAAGAACCTAGATGTTCTTCATTTGTTTTTGAAATATTTGTTTGTCTGCAAGTCTTTGTTTCTCCTTTGCTTTTGAAGGATAATTTTTCAGATACAGAATTGTAGGTTGGTGATTATTTTCTTTTAACACTTTCTTACTCCACTCTTGCTTGCATGGTTTCTGCAGAGAAGTCCAATGTAATAATGTAATTCTTATCCTTGTTCCTCTATCTGGAAGGTGGTTTCTCACTCCACCCTGCCTTTGGCTTTTTTTGAGAATATGAATGCGTAGGTGTAAATTTTTGATGTTCTCTGAGCTTTCTGAATCTGGTTTCATGTCTGTCATTAATTTAGGAAAAAATTTAACCATTATTACTTCAAACATTTCTTCTTCTTTTCTTTATGTCTTCTCCTTCTGATATCCCCAGTATGCATAAGTTATACCTAATGTGATTGTCTAACAGTTCTTGCATATCTGTTCCATATCTTGCATCTGCTAGTTCATCTTTTTCGTTCTCTTTTCCTTTTGCATTTCAGTTTTAGAAATTTCTCTGATTCTTTCCTCAGCCATGTCCAGCTCCTACTGAATCTATCAAAGCCATTTTTTATTTCTATTATAGCATTTTTGATTTTTAGTGTTTCCTTGGGTTCTTTTTTAGCTTTTGTGTCTCTGCTTGCTTTACCCTTGTGTTCCTGTGTATTGTCCATCTTTTTACATTAGCACCTTTAGCATATCAGCCGTAGTTAAATCCCCGTCTGACAATTCCAACATTTCTGCATGTCTGAGTCTGTATCTGATGTTTGGTTTGTCTCTTCAGATTTTAGTTTTTGGGGGTTTGTTGTTGTTTGCCTTTTAGCATGAGTTTTAATTTTTTGTTGGACTCTAGACATGATATATCAAGTGGAAAGAACTAAGGAACATAGGACTTCAGTGTGAATGTTTATGTTTTCTGCCAAGGAATTAGGCTGTTCACTGTTGACTATAGCTGTTGTGTCAAAGCTAAAAATTTTCTTCAGTGTCCTTTTCCTTCTCTCCCTGCTTTTTGGTTTTGTTTTGTTTTTTTGAGTGTAAATAGAAACTCTTAAATGGGGTCTCAGACTTTTAGTTATTTTGGTTCTGATCCCTGTGTTATTACACAGCAGCCTAATGATGAGTTGGTAAGTTGTGGGAAGGGGAAATTCCATAGTCCTATGATTAAGTCTCAGTCTTAGTAAGTCTTATTTCTCTTCCTTTGTATCAGTCAGGCTTTGATGATCCCTCAGGCTGGTAAAATATTTGCACTCCAGACAGGCTTTATTAAGGAGAACAGAGAGCTCAAATGGCTACTTTTGCCCTCCCTCTGCTGGAAGCAAGAGTGAGGTTCACAGTGTGAACCCGGTAGGCCTCCTAGTAGTAAAACTCAGGACAGCATGGGAACCCCAGTATGATGGGGTGCCTCAGAGTTCTTAACTCTCAAATGGCCCACCCTGAGCTACCAGAAATTTGTCAGTTATGGTGGAAGGTATTCCTGTGATACTTTCTTTGGTGCACTTCTCTTTCTGAACTTCTGCTCCCAGTAGCTTGTGAACCTTGGTACCTGCCTGTCTCTCCTCCTTTCAAGGCAGAAGTTTGCCCTGTGACCTCAGTTTTCTGAAGGATATAAGAAGAGTTGGTTTGAAATCTGTTCAGCTTTTCCTGTTGTGATGATGGGAGTAATGACTTCCAAACTCTTTTACATATTGGACCAGAAACTAGAGTCCACATGAGTAAACAAATTCAGGGAGATTCAATACCTCAGCCAAGCTGAAAACACTAGTAAGTGGTAGTCCAGGGATTCCCACTTGGTTCTGGGTAGGCTAGAGCTTGGCATGGGGCCCAGCACGTGTTTGACAAATGAATCAATAGCTCCAAAGCCAGGCCAGAGCCCTTTCTACTATATAATACCACCATTGTCAAAAGTCAGTGATTAGGTGATGTCTAGGGTATCAGAGAATAAAGAGAATAACCAAATGAAAACTTCATCAATAAAAAAAAAAGAACATTCTTAATGGTATTAGAGAAGGAAATAAAAAATTACTTACATAATAAGAGAAAGAATTACTATAAAGTAAGCCTAATCAGCACCAGAATACTTTGGTCAGTGTGGACAACTAACTGAAATGTAAGAGGTAAATAAACCTTGGACTACACTATTTCATTTCTATCAGTTTGGTAAGCTGCTTCTAGAAGGGTGTTCAGAATATGAAAGTGGTTTACAAGACAGATGCAAGGTTGATTTGGAAAGTGAGGCCTTTGGAGGAAGTGCCCTCTGTTTCTGGAGAAGCAGCAGCTGAGGGTCCGTTGAATAGGCCTCTAAGCACACGAAGAGCAGGCCCACCTCCGCCATTTGCAGAGCCCAAGGTCAGAGCAATGGAAGCCACGTAGTATATGATTGAAAAGTTACAAATCAAGTTAACTGTTAAATATGTTCTGTCATTCTGTCATAATAAAAATACTTTTATGGGGTGCCTGGGTGGCTCAGTGGGTTAAAGCCTCTGCCTTTGGCTCCAGTCATGATCCTAGGGTCCTGGGTTTGAGCCCCACATCGGACTCTCTGCTCAGCAGGGAGCCTGCTTCCTCCTCTCTCTCTCTCTCTCTCTCTGTCTGCCTCTCTGCCTACTTGTGATCTCAATCTCTGTCAAATAAATACAATTTTTTAAAAAATTAAAAATTAAAAAAATACTTTTATAACAACATCAAGTACTACATATGAAATTAAGAATGAAAGTTGGCAAGATATCAAAGATAACAGAATTTACTAATTGTTCCCATGACTTGGTTATCTGTTGGTTGGGTGAGTAATAAAATAAAGACATGCAAGTTATGCATAATTATGTATTCCATATAATTTATTTTCTTGTATTTCAGCAGAATCATTAATTTATATTTTTTTAAGTTTTATTATTTTTAGAATCAAGATCTTAATTATTATATTATCAATAATGATATAAACCAGATTTTAAAAGAAAATTTAAATCTATTTAAAGCATGTACAGTTTGAATATATTTTTAGCAATTGTCAATTAAAGTAAATGTAAAAAACAAAAATTTAAACTTACTTATATATCTAAAAAATGAGTTACTTTATTCAGAATCATGTTATGTCAAAATGAGGAATAAATATAATTAATAAATATCAAAAGTTTAAACTAAGATCATTTAGATAAATTTAATATTTTCATTTACTTTTTTGAAATTTAAATTATTATATGTATTTATAAAACTGAAACTATTCACAGTCCTAGGTTTCTGAGTTCATCAAGTGCCTACATAAAAAAATCACTACCATGCTTCACACATATACCTAAATTTCATACATTCAAATTTAAGAGTAGTTTGAATTATTTACTGTTGCAAAATATTCCTGCTGTGTCAAGGGCAACTCTCGCAAATACGGTATCAATTCCTGAGTACTTCTGGAATCACAGTTTGGAATAAAAAGAAAGCAAGAGTATGGCTGTTTGGTGCCCCAGAAAAGTAATGCTCAATTATGTGAAGTTCTACTGCATTTATGCTATCCAAGAGGAAGAATTTTATTCAAATTGATTGTTTTTTTTTTTTTAATCTAAGCATCTTTGTCACTTAAATTCATTTCATCCTTGAAAGCAGTGTCTGTTACAGCATAACTGTCCTTCATGTCACTTGGGCTTAGTCACTTTCATTTCACTAACACAGAGCAACAGATGTGAGCTGCTCCCTGGGGCCTGAATAGCATTAGTCATAAAAACAGATACTTAGGGTTCAGAGCTCGGCTACGCCAGGGTAGAGAGCCAGGTCCCTGGCGGCAGACACACTCGCGTGTTCTTTGGTACCTTTATGTTTTGTGTGTTTGTAATGTACGACCCTCTCTGAAAGAGGTGGGCTCAGGGTGGAGGTCCTTCTTCCAGGGTTTTCTTAAAGGGAAAAAAGGCAAAAACTGTCCCAAATCGTCTCCATTGAGAAAAGACTCCCGTAGGAGGAGACACATACAGTTTTATCTGGTCTGACTGTTATTTGCAATATTCACTGTTGATTTAGTACTTTACTTCTTTAATTTATTTGCCTTCTTCACATGCATGAAGGGCATTTTTATCCTCAATCAGATGCTGCTTCTCTGGTTACTGAGTAAAAGAATGATTTCCCCTCTAAACGCCTGTAACATTCCTTTGAATCAGTGCTGTGGTACTTGGCACAGTATATCACCTTTCCTGTTTGATTCATTCGGTCAACAAATGTTTATTTATTTATTTTTTAAAGATTTTAATTGTTTATTTGACAAAGACACAGCAAGAGAGGGAACACAAGTATCGGGAGTGGGAGAGGGAGAGGCAGGCTTCCCACTGAGCAGGGAGCCCGATGTGGGGCTCTGTCCCAGGTCTCTGGGATCATGATCTGAGCTGAAGGCAGACGCTTAATGACTGAGTCACCCCAGGCGCCCCAACAAATGTTTATTTTTTACAAAACAAAGTACCTACTCCTATGAAGCTTATGCTGTCATGTGAGACACAAGATAAATAAATATGTAACATCGAGGAAGGGTAATTAAGAAAATAGAGGCCAGTTGAGGTGATAGAAAGTTTCAGGAATGCTGTTTTGTATATACAGGTAGTCTGGGAGGGCCCCTTTGAACAGAAATGCAATAAAAGGAGGGAATGAGCCATGGAAATAAGTGGAGAAGAGGCTGTCTGGATGGAGGCATCTGTAAGTATAAAGACAGAGAGGAAATGTGTCCAAATAAACAGAAGTGTTGCTAAAGAAGACTGAATGAGGGGAAATGTAGCGGAAGGTAAGCCACATCAGAAAGGACCCCAAAGCACAGCTATGTGGGGGCCTGATAGGTCAAGATAAAAAGTACAGATGTGTGAGTTTCTTGAAGACAGGTAAGTGCATCTAGCCTTTGCATCGCTCAGAGATTTTTAATAACCCATAGCTAGGGCAAGCTATGTGTCTGAGGAAGCTTCAGTCCTTCTGGCTTTCAGCTGATAAAAATTAACTGCCAATTTTGTCTTATTTGAAGATATGGTGGGAAACTTGAAGTGTAGTTAAGTATCTGTCTAGAAATTTAATATGATATAAATTATAATGAAATAATAATAGAAAGACAAAGTCAATAAGATCTCTGTGGTAATCTTTGATCTTTTTTCTTCCCAGGATTTCCAAACTGTATTACCATCATTTGATCTCTTCTCAAAGTATGGAAAATTATATTCAAAAGCTGGGCAAATTATCTAAAGGTACGCATTTTTGATAAGAAGGACTTCAAAAAGTATGTTAAAAAATTTTAAAAAATCAAGATTGACTTTAATTCTCAAGCATTTTTAAAACCATGATATAATGTTTATATATCATATGACTCCATTTTTCACTCTAATTTAACGGTTTTTAACATTCAAAAATGACAGATTTTATTTTTCAAAGATTTTCTCCAAAGAAAACTCAAAATATATTAATAAAATTGACAAAAATCTGAAGTAGCCTTTTTCTTTAAGTTAATTAATACAATAAAATTGTTTTACACAACTCAGTGAAAAAATATTGGTAGTGTCCAAAAGCTAAAATAGTTTAAAATACTATTTCAGTATGTGTGTTATTTGAAGTATGAGTTGTCTTTAGGGGATTCCAAATACAGAGTGTCTAGGATCTCTGATTATCAGAGTTAACAGTAGAGAGAAGAACAGAGATACCCACATACACAAAAGATCACAGAAGGAGCTCTCAGTGAAAACTGTTTAATTGTTGAGGAGTCATGGAATAGGAAGTGATTAGAATCAAAGTAAGACTAATTAGGTGCTCTGGCACTTTCAGCCTAATGTAAAGGAGGTGTTAGATGAAGACAGCCAAGATCCCTGTAGCTGAAGGAAAAGAGGCAGGAATGCGAAATCCCACTGGAAGGAATTCGCAGGTGCCGGCACGGAGAAGCGAGGGGAAAGCGCTGCCAGGAAAGCATTGGAAGGTGCACAGAGTAGATTCAAGCAGCTTATGTTTGTTCTGTAGATTTAGTGTTGTATCTCTCCTCACCCCACCCCCCCGCTTCAACTTTGGAGGCTTCAACTCAAAAATTAGTGTGTTTAATGTAGATAGTATCTACCTCTTAACTACTCCAAAGGTATATAGGAAGGGAAATATGAAATATTCTGAGCTAACAGAAAAACATAGTGCCAAGCAGAATTGTGGTTTCAAAGGTGTATAAAGTACCATTGCATATGGGAACATTTATCTAGTATTTGAGATTCACAGTATGTCGTAGTGGAAATAAAATTTTTCATATTTGTGTATGACTTCAGATGTTAGTTCAGAAATATAGCCTGAAAGAAATCAGAGAGGGAGATAAACCATGAGAGACTCTGGACTCCGGAAAGCACACTGAGGGTTATAGAGGGGAGGCGGGTGAGGGGGGAAAGGGTAACCTGGTGATGGGTGTTAATGGGGCATGTTTTGTGATGAGCTCTGGGTGTTATATGCAACTGATCAATCATTGAACACTGCATCAGAAACTAATGATTAGTATATGTTGGCTAACTGAACATAATAAAAAGAAAAGATACAGTCTGTTTATAACGGGGAAAGGTTGAGAACAATATGAATACTCAGTATATGGTAAGTTAAATAAGACAAATACAAAACTGTGAAGACATTAAAAATGTTAACAAAGATCTTTACCTATTAATTTGAAAAATGCCTGTATTTCTAAGAAAAGAAGGCTGAATTCAAAAGGTTGTGTAGTACGACTCCTTTAAAAAAGGGGTGCGTGAGTGTGGGTGTGTGTGTATACACATACATATATAATGTGTATATATGTATAAAAACACACTTGAATGTGCTTACTTGTATATTATATGTATATGTATACATTCTTATAGGGCAAAATGTTAATGATAGTTATCTTTAGCTAGTGAGATTATGATTGCCTTTCCTTTTTGGGTGATACTTCTTTGTAGTATCATTTTATAAAATTTGTATCTAATCAGACAAAAACAAAGTGTTAAAACAAAATACTCCAATAGGGACTACTTGCTCTTGTCTACCAATTACAAAAACATCTTGACTTTATTCTATTCAATCATAATAATTTAGAGACAATTATCTTCTTTTTCTGAAGACAAAAGAATTACTTGCTAAATTATTTATAAAGAAGAAGGGATGAGTAACAAATGTTTCACATTACTTTTAATTAAAAAGAGTGCACAATGCACAGATATGTGACAGAAATATGTGATAGAAATTTTAAAAAATGTTTGCTAACGCTTCTCTTGGATTTTTAACTATTTTGTAAATTGAAAATATTATCAAAATGTCGTCTCCCCTTCTTGGAAAGGAAATTAATGTCTACTGTTTAATTTTGGTAAGTGAAGGGTAGCAGCCTTAGCTGAGGCTCTCCTATTAAGATTTAATTTCACCAAATACAACAAAGTGCTTCTGTTCTTTGTAAAGAAGGCCAAGACGGTGACACTCACACCAAAGTGTTGAATAAAGATGCCATAGTAATTTTTAGAGCTATCTATTTGATTGCTTCAGCTTCAAGGTAGTTCATCACTTCACTATAATTCACCCAACATTGCCTCTTACACCCACACTACGTTTTCCCATCAGTCCGATTAGAATAGTGATGCCTTTACCAGATTAATCTTTCTTTCCATAGCGTGCCTGTGTTTAGGATAAACAGAGCCTACACTGCCCATTTTGATTAATACACTAAGATTTCCGCCACTGAAATTGCTGAGAGTGAATTAGATTTTAAACACACACATATTTTAAAATCTCTTCTCTGCCTAGAATATGACTCTTAGTTTCTTTAATTTTTCTTTGTAACTAATGGGTCATTTTTGTAACCTTTGATAGTTTCTTAAAGGTGGCTTGGTTGAAATCAGATTGTACTGTGTTGCATCGAGGGCGTGAATTGCTTTGCTGTCTTTTTAGCTACATTCATCTTTCCAGGCAGAAGAGTCTCTTTAAGGATTTGAGTGAAGAAAACTTAGCAAAGTGAGGTGAATCACTGGTTAATCTGGCATTGATGTGAGCTTTCTTGCATTACGTGTTCCTTAAGTTTTTCACATTCTTCTTTGTGATGGGCCTTGGTCCAGGCTATCTTTCTGCTAAAATGTGGTTCAACTTTGAGACCAGATGAATTAAGTTTTAATTAAATTATGCATGAAAACCAATGCACTACCCCCCACCTTTTCACAGGAATTTGGCATATAAATGACTCAAATAGCTGAGAAAAAATTAAAATGAAAAATAGGTTTGGTTAGCACCTGAATTAGGGAACAGGTGAAATTCTATTACCTTTTTCCAGAAGAAATGAGGTCTTAGCAACTGTGTAAGGAAAAAGAAGCTATATGAAGAGAAAGTAATAACCGGGCATGAAATGTGTGTGTGTGTGTGTGTGTGTGTGTGTGTGTGTGTGTGTGTCTGCCTGTTGGGAGGGGGGAGTTTTTTAATTCGACAAGAGAAATGATTAAATATTGTCACTCAGTTTGACACTACGTGAATTTATAACCCTTTCCAATTTAGTCCTAATGAATTAGCAAAGAAGAAGAAGAAGAAGAAGAAGAAGAAGAAGAAACAAACAAACAAACAAAACCTAAGATTTCTTTAGTATCTTCTTCTTGACTCTGTGGTCCTTTGAATAAAAATGATACAACAACCCACTTGCTGATAGGAAGACATTCTGCTGTGTTTCTCCATAACTGAGGCACGTGGGCTGAGCGTCCCATGTGTCTAATGGCACACACCATCAGCTTTGGTTACCAGTACCTGCAGCAGTGTAGAATGAGGTTAGAGAATAGGATAATTCCAGCAGACAAGAGTCAAATCACAGCACAGCCTCTCAGACTTTCCACTGAGCTAGCTCTCAGGGAAGAAGACTTAAATAGAGAATTTGAGAACTCATCTTACTGGGTTCTTTTTCTTCTTCTTTTTTTTTTTCCCCCCTTAAAATTCATTTATTTATTTATTTGACAGAGCAATCACAAGTAGGCAGAAAGGGAGGCAGTTAACATTGATTTAGAGCCAAATTTGGTGGTCCACCAGGGTGGCTCAGTCAGTTAAGACTCTGCCTTCAGTGCAGTTCATGATCTCAGAGTCCTGAGATGGAGCCCCAGTGGGCACCCTGCTCAATGGGGAGCCTCCCTCCTTCTCTCTCTTCCTCTGCCCCTCCCCACCTCAATTATAATTGAGGAAAGCAATCTGTTTAATCTGTAAAACTACTTTGCTGCATCAACTTACATAAAATCTTCTTTGTTCCTAATAAGAGCCACTCAAGAAAGTTAGACATAATGTCTGACCAAAACTAAGTGATAATTTGATTCCCATCTATTTTTACCAAACTAAATTCTGAATGAATATTGACCCCCATTAAAAACATAAAGAACACTGTGGGTGTTTAAAGGAATATGCCTTGAGAACATTCAGAGTTGGATCACCAGTTCTTCTGAAATCAAAATACTCATCAACTTTGTTATAGTTAATCAGGTAACGTCTCCCCTCCACCAAACTATCTCTAATTTCTTTGAGGTCAAATAACTGTCTCTCATGATGAATGTCCTGTATCCAACATCTAGCAGAGCACCTGGCACAAAGTAAAATATCTGTTGTATAAATGTTGTTAAGGAAGTTCCAAAAACCTTTCAAGGAATAGAAGCTATAAAATAGCAAATACTTTCCTAAAATAATGCCTATAATGGCACCACTGCTCATTTGAATGCATACTTTGTGGAATGTTATTTCTAACTGGTCTCATTTATGATAGTTACGTTGTATATGATTTTGGATACACACTTGGATATACAGGAAGTTGGTTGATCCTGAAGTCAGGTTATGATTGCTGCTTGGGTAAAGTGTTCCCTCTAGGAAATAATCTTTCATATCTGTAAATTAGTAATTTTCCTTAATTATCCTTATTTATATAATATACTATTGTGGTAAATTCAAGTTTGCATTCTTTTCTTTTTTAGTTGTTTTTTTTTTTAAGACTTTATTTATTCATTTGAGAGAGAGAGACAGAGAGAGCACAAGCAGAGGGAGAGGGAGAAGCAGACTCCCTGCTGAGCTGGGAGCCCGATGTGGGGCTAGATCCCAGGACCTGGAGATCATGACCTGAGCCAAAGGCAGATGCTTAACTCTCTGAGCCACCCAGGTGCCCCAAGACTGTGTTCTTATTTTAGGGAAATCCAGTATCTTTCTTACTGATTTTATCCCCTTTTTATTCTGGTCCCCTAGATTTATAACCTACCTCTCACATCCACACAGTGTCCATTTATGGGCTTATTTTACCTTCAATCACACTTTTCCCCCCTTCAGCTTTTAACTTTGCCCTAATGTTCTCTTCCATTTTACTTCCCCCCACCCCCTGTAAAATGGCTCAAAACCCTTTATAAACAAAGTGGGATATTAATAAAATCACAAAATTGTATGTGGAACTTGTCTAAGATCATAGTGATGACTAAAAGCAGAATTGCTGAACTAGCAGAGCACACTTGATCCAAGTTCCAGATTATAAAAACCATTACATAGTGGCATCTGCCTTGCTCAGTCATAAGAGCATGTGATCCTTAACCTCCACGTGGTGAGTTCAAGCCCTACAGTGAATGCGGAGAATAGTTACATAATATTTTTAAAATGACATAAAACATCAGAATAAAATTTTGTTGAAAAGTAAGTGAGTGAGTGAGTGAACATAGTTTGGTGGGTTGGTCTGTATTCCATGGGTTAAATTCTAGTCTTTAAGCTTATCTAAAACCGCAGCTCAGCCATCTTTTGTGTTACATCTTTAATGATAAACTTCCTAAGTCTTCTATAGTAACTCTTCCTAACTCTTCACTTACCACTGCCAGTGAAGGATTCTAACTGAGAGAAATGGCATTAATTTGGACTGAAAATGTAACTGATTATTTGTTGTATCTTACAAAAAGCACACAGTGCCCAAAACTCTTATCTGCTCTCCCATTTTGTAAATCTAAACTGTGAGAATAGAATGAAATCTCAGCTTGGTCTGTGGCTTGTGCTTGGGTTACTCCTTCTGAAGCTCAGTGTCCCCAGCAGGGTCCCTCACAAGGGCATAGAAGGGTGTTGCTAAGTACTCTTTCATGTCGAAACACTTAAACTCATTGAGGAGGACATCACTTTCCTGCTGGTACTAGCAAATACAGTCACTTATCAGTACACTGAGTTTATTGTTCTCACACTCATATTTATGATTGTGAAATTGCATCTCATTAGCACACTGTGGTGTTAAGCAATCCTTGCCACAAAGTGTGGCATCTGTACATGAAGGAATCCTGATATTAAGAAATGATGAAACTATGCATACTAGTTGGAATAAATCATTGAAGCAAATAGAAGGGAAAACATCCAGTGTGTGTTTAATGTTAAGTTGAGAAATTAATTTGCAGCCTTACAGGGAGATTGTAAGACCCTACAAACCATAAATGAAACCCAAGCTCCTATAATGAAACCTAATAATGATTATTTGTTAGGCTTACATTATTCTGTAGTTAACCTATTTTTCAGCTCAGAAGTAGTCTGTGCTACTTAATCTTTTGTATTTAATTCCAAACTACAACTACCTAACAAAAATTAGTTTTCACACCCATCAATGTGAAAATAATCCAATTGAATGAAAGTTAGGTAAAAAAAAAAAAAAATGTTAGGTACTTTATTACAAGTCCTGCTAGTACAGAAAATTTTTGGTATACGAAGACAAAATTGCTACCCTCAACAAGTTACATTCAGTTGACATGACAAGTCTGAGGAGTAACTAAAAATGAAACATGGTTATTTAGTATAAGATACATTTTAATTTGTGGCATGCTTAAAGTGTGAGAAGATTGGATTAAAGTGGAATGGGAATAGTTAAGAACAATTTCTTGAAGGATACAAGAGTTGAGCCATATAGTAGTAAGGATTTTCGGTGGTTATAATGTGTCGATGTAGGTTCGTCAATTATAACCAATGTGTCACACCCGTGGGGGATGCTGATAATGGAGGAGGCTGTGCCTGTGTGAGGGAAAGGGGTGTAGGGGAAACTTAAGTACTTTCCTCTCAGTTTTGCTGTGAACCTAAAACTACTCTTGAAAACAAGGAGTTTTAAAAATGGCAATACCAAAATGTCAAGTAACTCTACCTCTCATCCAGTATCTTGGTATGAATGTAAGTTTGTGGACTAGCTTTATTAAACTGTTCATATATAGCCATTAGAACTTGACATATGCATATTCCGTGACCCAGCCCTTCCTCTCCTAGATGTATATCTAAAAGAAATGTGCACATATGTTCACCAACAAAAATATACAAAATATTTATAGCCCTCTTTTCCATAGCCCTTAAGGAGAAACATCCCAAATTCCCATCTGCTGATGACTGGATAAACAAAATGTGGTCCATCCGTACAATGGGATATTATTGGCAATGAAACAGAATAATGTACTGATATGTGCCACAACATGGATAAGCCTCAGAAACATTTTGCTTAGGTGAAATAAGCCAGTCACAAGAGACCACTTATTGTGTGGTTCTGGTTATATGAAAGGTCCAGAATGGGCAGACATACAGAGATGGAGAGTGGGGGATTAGTGGTTGTCTAGTGGTGGGGGTAGAGAGCAACTGCTAATGTTTGTGAGTTTCTTTTTGGAGTGATAGAATGTTCTAAAGTCAGATTATGGTGATGGTTGAGCAGCTCTATGAATATGCCTACACCATTAAATTGTACATTTTAAAGGGTTGAATTTTATGGCACGTTAATTATAGCCCAATGAACTGTTTTTTAAAAAAATACATTGAGATACTTGTACATACTCATGATAATAGGTAACATTTTAAAAGAATGGCAACAAGATATGGCATTCCTGTAACTCTCATCCAGTAAATTGGTAGAAATATAAATTGTTATAATGTGTTGGAAAGCCTTTTTGGCTATAGACACAAAAACTGAACATGTGTATGTCCCGTGACCCAGTTATCCTCTCCTAAGAGCTGTGTGTATATGCCCATTAAAAGAAAGATACAAGAATATTAATGGAAGAACCATCTGTAACAACCACCAGAAGTTGGAAAAAAACCAAATGGCCACCAGTATTAGAAATGATAATAAATTGCACTATAATCAATTTGTGGCATATAGAATACAACAACAAAAGTTAACTCCTTCTCCTCCTCCTCTCAGTAACAAACAAGAGCCTCATAAAAGTAATGTTGAGTAAAGGCCATCAGACGTGCAACATACATTCAGATATATTAACGCATTCATTTCAAGTGGAAAAAATAGACTTAATTTCTGGTGGGGCTGAGGCCATAGTGACAGAGGGAACTCAAGGGGCCTCCTGTGAGCATAGGTGCTGGTCATGTTCTGCTTCTTGTTTTAGATTATAGTTGCACAGTCTTATTTGTGAGAATTCAGTGAGCTGTATTTTTTATGAGCTGTGCACATCACTGTACGCATGTTTGACTTTATTTATAGTTAGTCCTGTAAGGGCATGAGGGGACGTAGGGCAAGCAAAAACCCAAACCCTGGAGGGCACCCATTCTCTCTGAGGATGACGGCCACTTCTCAGGTCCACCTGGTTTTGCTTAAGAGAAGGCAGGCCTAGTGACTTCAAACTACGTGCTTTTGAGAGAAGCTGGAACTGCTTACATAAAATTCTCCATTTTTAAGTGTTGGCAAAGATTTTAATTACAAAAATATTGTGCAAACCATGTGGAGCGCAGCCGGGGCTGGATTTTGCCCTTGGTTGGTAGTTTTGGCAACTGATGTGGCTCATTCAGGTGGTTCTGTCGCTTACTATGTGCCTGGTCCCAGCAGCATTTCGTAACCTCCCTAAGCCTCGATTTTTCTCATCTATAAGAGTTAGAATAATAATACTTTCCTCTCAGGGTTGTTAAGAGGATTGACTGCATGTGAACAACACTGAGGACTGTGCCTCTAATTCAGCAGGCTCTCAACAAATGATCATTGTTATTGTTTTTATTGCCAGAGTGCTCTCAGGATAACTGGAAAGAAAAAGGGGTGACAGCTTGAAACAAAGCCACACAGCCCCAGCTTTCTGCACCTATATTTTCTTGTCATCCCTGTCTTCTTCCTCGCTCACTAACTGCCTTCCTTTCTTTTTTTTTTCCCGAGTTATAATAATATAGATTGTTTAAAATTAAATTTATTTATTTTCAGCATAACAGTTTTCATTAATTTTTCACCACACCCAGTGCTCCATGCAATCCGTGCCCTCTCTAATACCCACCACCTGGTACCCCAACCTCCCACCCCCCCCACCACTTCAAACCCCTCAGATTGTTATTTTTTTAAAGATTTTTTAAAGTAATCTCCACACCCAATGTAGGGCTCAAACTCACAACCCCAAGATCAAGAGTCACATGGTCTCCCAACTGAGCCCACCAGGTGCCCCTCTTTATTTTTTACTTATTTTTTAAATTAAATTTATTTATTTTCAGCATAACAGTATTCATTATTTTTTCACCACACCCAGTGCTCCATGCAATCCGTGCCCTCTACAATACCCACCACCTGGTACCCCAACCTCCCACCCCCCCACTACTTCAAACCCCTCAGATTGTTTTTCAGAGTCCATAGTCTCTCATGATTCACCTCCCCTTCCAATTTCCCCCAACTCCCTTCTCCTCTCTAACTCCCCATGTCCTCCATGCTATTTGTTATGCTCCACAAATAAGTGAAATCATATGATAATTGACTCTCTCTGCTTGACTTATTTCACTCAGCATAATCTCTTCCAGTCCTGTCCATATTGCTACAAAAGTTGGGTATTCGTCCTTTCTGATGGAGGCATAATACTCCATTGTTAAAATGTCTATACTGCCTAGAGCAATCTATACTTTTAATGCCATTTCGATCAAAATTCCACCAGTATTCTTCAAAGAGCTGGAGCAAATAATCCAGAAATTTGTATGGAATCAGAAGAGACCCCGAATCACTAAGGAAATGTTGAAAAACAAAAATAAAACTGGGAGCATCACGTTACCTGATTTCAAGCTTTATTACAAAGCTGTGGTCACCAAGACAGCATGGTACTGGTATAAAAACAGACACATAGACCAGTGGAACAGAGTAGAGAGCCCAGATATGGACCCTCAACTCTATGGTCAATTAATCTTTTACAAAACAGGAAAAAATATACAGTGGAAAAAAGACAGTCTCTTCAATAAATGGTGCTGGGAAAACTGGACAGCTATATGTAGAAGAATGAAACTCGACCACTCTCTTACACCGTACACAAAGATAAACTCAAAATGGATAAAAGACCTCAACGTGAGACAGGAATCCATCAGAATCCTAGAGGAGAACATAGGCAGTAATCTCTTCGATATCAGCCACAGCAACTTCTTTCAAGATATGTCTCCAAAGGCAAAGGAAACAAAAGCGAAAATAAACTTTTGGGACTTCATCAAGATCAAAAGCTTCTGCACAGCAAAGGAAACAGTCAACAAAACAAAGAGGCAACCCACAGAATGGGAGAAGATATTTGCAAATGACAGTACAGACAAAAGGTTGATATCCAGGATCTATAATGAATTCCTCAAACTCAACACACACAAAACAGGCAATCATATTAAAAAAATGGGCAGAAGATATGAACAGAGACTTCTCCGATGAAGACATACAAATGGCTATCAGACACATGAAAAAATGTTCATCATCACTAACCATCAGGGAGATTCAAATTTAAACCACATTGAGATATCACCTTACACCGGTTAGAATGGCCAAAATTAACAAGACAGGAAACAACATGTGTTGGAGAGGATGTGGAGAAAGGTGAACCCTCTTACACTGTTGGTGGGAATGCAGGTTGGTGCAGCCACTTTGGAGAACAGTGTGGAGATTCCTCAAGAAATTAAAAATAGAACTTCTCTATGACCCTGAAATTGCACTCCTGGGTATTTACTCCAAAGATACAGATGTAGTGAAAAGAAGGGCCATCTGTACCCCAATGTTTATAGCAGCAATGGCCACAGTCGCCCAACTATGGAAAGAACCAAGATGCCTTCCTCTCTTAAATCTCCCCTTGCTCTAGTCCCACTAAAGGCCATTGTAGCCCCCACCCCCCGTTTAGAATGAAAATGGGAGGAAGGCAGCTGGATGATGAATTTGTTTCCCCACATTGAGTCTCCCAACTCAGGTTTTCCCATAGAAAACCTGATATGTGGTAATTTATTTCTAAAATTTTATGCCTGTTCTAGAAAAAGTAGGATATGATTTGGATAGGTTTTTCTGGACTGCCCTGGACACTTAACCATGATAAATAATAAATATAACATTATTTTCAGAGATATATGCATTTTCACAATTTCAATCTGCTCAAAAAAGAAAATTCGGTACATATTTCTTTTTTTTAAGTTTTATTTATTTATTAGAGAGGGAGAGAGAAAGGAGAGAGAGAGAGAGAGTGGGCACAAGCCGGAGGAGTGATAGGAGAAGGAGAGGGAGAAGCAGACTCCCCACTGAGCAGGGACCCCATGCAGGGCTTGATCCCAGGACCCTGGGATCATGACCTGAGCCAAAGACAGATGCTTAATTCACTGAGCCACCCTGGATGCCCCTGGTACATACCTGTTTCTTGACATGAAGCTTCCAATATTAAGACTCTTAGATTTCATACATGCACAAAATGGTAAGGGTAATTTCATAATGAAAAAAACCCATAGATAATTAAATTTTTATTTTAGCTTTTGTAAGTTGAATTTTATAAACACAAGTAACAAGAATATTTTATATTCCAAAATCCCTGATCCTATATTTTTTTATAACATTCTATTGCAGAAGTGGGCAAAATAAAAGACAAATCTTGGCAGAGAGATACAGACCTTAAGGGTATATCAGAAAGTGAATAACAATCACCCATATAATCAAGAGTTTGCTCTACTAAATTTTGACCATCTACAGTTGATTTTAGGCATTCAGCAAGCATTTGGATGCACTTATACATCTGGCCTTTTTACTTTGAAAAATCAGCGAATTCAATAATTAAACACTATTTGCATGGTTTGGTTCATAATTATTCTAATTAATATTTCCAAAGCCATATGAGGTTAGGATTTATCATAACCCATATTCAGATGAAAAAAATTATGACAGGGTAAGTGACTAAACTGATCCCGTAAAGAGCAAAATTGGGACTGAACTCAGGTCTA
The DNA here is from genome assembly GCF_022355385.1 of Mustela nigripes. Lineage (NCBI taxonomy): Eukaryota > Metazoa > Chordata > Mammalia > Carnivora > Mustelidae > Mustela > Mustela nigripes. Next base: position 53,991,859 of record NC_081566.1, read on the forward strand.
GTATGACTCTTCAATTCAGGTGATTAGTTGTTGCATTAGAACGATGAGCCAGTGAGAGTTGTTAACAGGCCTCCAAAGGCCATGTCTTTGTCTCCTTGGCAGGAAACAGCATTCTGGAAATCAAGAGTATATCAATTTACTCCTTCCTTTTAGTGAATAGTTCCATTCTTTGGCTCAGATCAGGGTGGTGATGCTTATTTCTTCCCCTGTATAAGGTCCAGCAAAGTCAGCCCATTTCCTCGTGCTATTGTTATGAAGGAAGAAAGTGATTTTTTATTATTATAGTGAATTATTTCATTCTAGTAAGGCAGAGCAAAAGAAAGATACCAAGAAAGGGAACATGAAATCCCATTCAGGGATAAAGAAAACAATTATTTCAGATAGTATGTAATTGTGTATAAGTAAATGTGTGTGGAATAAAAAGGTAGAATATAATTAAAATATTTGAAATATCTCAGCAAAAATGACACACAGAGATTCTGTGTTTCCACATCTTTTCTCCACCCCCCCCCCCCACCAGCCACTGGCTTATTATACCAGAATACCCCCCGCCTTTAAAGAAAAATAAGTGGAAATAAAGAAAGTCACCCAGCATCAGGAAGAGAAAAAAGTGAAAATAACATACTGGGAACAGAAACTGCAGTCTAACTAGTGCCTCTCCGCCTTCATTACCATCCTTCCAAATAAATCTCCCTGCTCCTCTTGAGCTGGCAAATAAAAAAATCAACCCACAAGATATATGTGTGCGCTTCTCCTGATGAGCTTCCCCATCCATCTACGGTACGTCCCACATGCCAGTTTGAAGACGGGCTAGAGGGAGAATTAAAGACTCCAGAAAGTCCACAGCATAATCAAGAAGGCTTTTTTCTTCTGACTACACAGCTTTCATCTCTGTCTTCTGTGATTTTCTCCCCATCTCCTTCACTCTGTGGCAAAGATGCTGATCACTGATGGGACAATAACGAATCCTATACCTAACCTTCCCAGGCAACCAGTTGATTTCCAATGTATGGCACAAATGCCTTTGATAAGTTGCATTCTGGCAAGGACTGAGAGTTCAGGTATATCCGCACTCCCACAGTAGAATCCTGAATGCTGAGGTTTTAAAAGACGATGTCCAATTTCAGATGCATTTTTTAATGTCAAATACAAAATAGCTTTTGAAGTGCTATGGCAAGATACAGACACTGCTTCCTATTGGGATGGAATTCAGTGGAAATACTAAATATTTGATCTGAGATAGTTGGATGTCTTCCTTTGTTTGTTTTTATCTCTATACAAGTAGCCCCCCTCTGAAAGGTAATGTTTTTCATTATTTGAGGCTTGATGGCACATGGTAAAATCCCTAAGAAATCATTTATTCTAATTCCCCACACTTGCTGGGATCCTTCCTATAATATCCATGCTCATGCCTTGAGCACTTCTCATCTTGGGTTGACTCTTCCTCTCAAGAGCATAAGTTCCTTTTTGGACTTTTCTAATTATTTAAAATTTCTTTGTTACGTGGGGTTTGTGATTTCACTTAGACTAATTTGGTACTTTAGAAAAAGTTGACTCTGTTTTTCATATAGCTGTCCTTCAAGCATTTGAGGAAAATACCAGGGTTCAGCTGGGATTTCTTTTTTCTGTGTTAAACACCGCTAGGTTCCAGAACTTCATCCTCTAGTTGTTTCTCCTACTACCTCTTCAGGGCAGACAGTGCTAATCCCAGTCCTCATTTCTACTGACCTGGGCCCAAGAGCCTTTTCCACATAGCTCTCCAGGCAGCCATTATTCCATCTGAAGTAGAATATAAGTCGAAACCTATTTACTATCCTTGGTGTTTGGGTTTCAATATGATAAAAGTTCAGTGAAGATGGAAATGGGAAATGGATTAAAGCTCTTTAATAATTTGAACATGCTGTAGTTTGGGTACTGATCCAAGGTTGATGTCAGTGCTTCCTTTACTTCAAACTGAATTAGGGAATTATATAGGATGTCAACTGTGCCCTTGATAGTGCAGCTTCCATTAAAAAGAACTGTTTTCTGAACAGACCACAGGGGTCAAAATACCCATATTTGGCAAGATTCTCAGTGCTAAGTTATTAAAAGAACAAGACAATGGAACTGAGTGATACCTGTAAACATTATGTCAGAACTTCGGTTTGGCTTAGTTTAAGAAATTATTAATTAGCTTTTATCCATGGTTATTCAAGTTCATAGATTTCAAAGCTGTGTCAAATACCTAGAATCTAGAATATCCTTGTCTGGTAGCTTGCGTACCTTAAGTTCCTGGCAGGTTTCATTTAGGAGTCCTACTTCTCTATAAAGTACTTACAGAAGATTTTTAGAAGAAAATATTGCTTAGAAACTTAATCTCCTTTTACACTCCTCATCATCTTCTGCCAAGAGAACTGGAGAATGTTCTATCTTTGTTGCATGAGATCATGCATATCTACTGCCAAACTTCAGAGAGGCCACCTAGAGTACATATTTCTCCATCTGTCAGCACCAGGAAACCATTGAAATTTGTGGATGAATAATCATTAATACAATTTGGTGGCTCTTTCTGTAGGTGCAAATTTTGTGGAGAAGTTAGGCAAATAGATACAGTGACTATCTGAGATAAAAATTACACTTGTTAGGTCTGATTGCTTTTTTAACAGATTACCTTCAAACAGTAGCAGAACCCTTAACATCTCCCCACTTGACCTATATAGCCTATATAAGCTGGTGGCACAAACTAGATACACATCAAATATCAAATGCCTTTGCTTAAAAAGAATGGAAGAGCTATGACTTAAATGAATCCCCTGGTGAAAATATCTTTAGAGTGGACTCCAGGGAAATGGTTCGATGGATAAAAGAAGGCCTTGGTGAAATAGGTAAGAGTCCCTGATGAAGAGTCCATTGACTTAGAGAATATTGACACGATGTAATTCTTAGAAATGGGCCTGGTTTAGGAGGGAAGATGATTCAGTCTGAGATATATTTACTTTGAAGTGACTGTATGATATTTAAGTGAAAATGAAATTGTGAGGTTGTGGTTCTGGTGAGAAGTCAGAACCAAAAATATAAATTGAGACATCAATCAGGATATAAGTTATTTCTGAATCAGTGATAGGGATTAGTTCAGTAAAGTGGTTAAAAGTGAACAGAAAGCCAGAAGCAGCATAGGAGAAGAGAATGAAAAGAAAAAAAAAAATGGGTAGGAATAGAAATCTTTGTAACTGTCACAGAAGCTTGTGGAAAGAGGGTTCAGAGAGAGCTTCTAATGCTGTCTGAAAAGATCAAATGTTCAGTTGAACTGGTTTTCCTTACCACCAGCTCCTTCAGTTGCTCCTAGTTTTACCCAAAAACCAAACCACACTCACTGATTGGTGGAACATGCTGCTCTTCCGGTCACAATTCAACCAGGTCACCATCACTAGGACATGAACTTAGAAGTACTTTTGTTGAATAAATGTGATGGTTTGCATCATCTCTATCTCTTGATGGGACCTTTCAGATACTGAGCTAAGAAAAAAGAGGGAGTTCTGGGTGTGGAATGTTCCTGCATAACACTAACTTAACTATCTAAAAGTAGAGTTTAGGATTTAGGGATCATTGATAAAATAACAGGGTCAACTGAGCTAAATAGCCTAGACATTTGACTCAAGTTATATTATATGTTGCCTTCTTGATTCAACACTAAGAGATAAACAGGTTACTTCATTTGAAGAAATAAATGTTTAGGCAGAAAGAATATAGTTCCTTTCAACAATTGGTTGCTACCAAAGAGGAAGGAAGAAAGACAAATACATGGACATGATTTCTTCTAATAAGTAGCTAAATACCGTAAGCCTTGTGCTCGTTGGTTTTAATGTTGATCCATCTTGTGAAAATTGTGCTCATGAATGAAATAAAGGCCCAATAAACTCTTCACTTTTCTCTTCTCCATCCTGGCTCTTCAGTCTTGCAGTTGACTTCCTGCTCATCATGCAGAGATCAACTAAATTCTCAGAAACAGATGGCGTTCCCTCTACCACCAACTTAATCCTTCTGTAGTTCGGCAGTTGGCAAGGCCAGATGGATTAACATCCTGAAATTAAACTTTTCACCAAATTCTTATAAGTAAGCAGACGTTTTATTAATATGGACTTCTGGACATGGAGCAATACCCAGAGATGATTGATTGGAAAATCTAATTAAAGGCAACAATGTGGAAGAACTGAAGCAGTGAGCTCATTCTGAAAATAAGCAACATATTTATATCCCATACTCTTTGAATACTAAAACTGAACCAAGAATATATTTTACAGTGACTGGCCAAACAACCATTGCTTGCCCATGACTTGCATTTATCCCCAGACATCTAAAACTGACTACAGATAAAGCCAACAAAAATAATATATAACATACTAGGTCTCAGGAGCAATTTTTATTTGGGGAGAGAATGTTGGGGTACCACTCAGATTCCTAACTTCCCGTAAGCTCAGTGATATTCTGCCATCCAAATTCATTAAAAAAAAAAAAAAAGAAAGAAAAAAAAAAAGATACGTTTAGTGCTATGAGTTTAGTGAGGTGCTCCCTACAAGAATTAAAAAGCAATACATTGTCCCTATGCATGAAACTGTAAAACCAATACAGAACAGAACAGAAATAGAGAAAGCTACAGGCTAGCTCCATCTTGGTCATTCAAGTCACACTTTAAATAATACTTTATCAGAGTGACCTTCCCTGACCACCAAATCTAACATCTCTACCCCTCCAATCACTATTACTTCAGCCTTGCTTTATTTACTTCATAGTCCTTGTTGCGTTTGTTCACTTGAGTATCTCCCTCCCCCCACTTCGTTTCCTCCACCACTATCAGAATGCATGCTTTCTAAAAACTAGGATTTGTCTGTATTGTCAACCAACTGAATCTCAGCACCTCAAACAATATCTGACACATAAAAGACACTCATAAATATTTATTGAATAAATAAATGAATGAGTGAATGAATACAGAGGGAGTGGATAATTCCTAGTCCAGAAAGTCTGCTCTACAATAAATAAGGTTTAAGGTATTAATGTATCTGAAGGAAAGTCAGTCATAGAATGGGTTAGTTTGAACATGGTGGCCCAGAAGCAAAAGCTTGTGGTGACCATCCAGGAACTACCAGGAAGGGAGGACTCATGGTCATCACCTCACTAACACTCGTGCTATGAAGGAAAGGAATCAGGTACTTTATTTTTGCCCTAGGTCTCTCTTACTCCAACTTCTTCCTTAGAGTTCTCCCTCCCTGCTTCCCTCATTCCTTTCCTTACAGGAAACATAATGATATACTAGGCACTAGAGGCTAATTTCTTGGGTTCACTCTTGACTTGGTGATGTTATAAGTAGCTAAATACCGTAAGCCTTGTGCTCGTTGGTTTTAATGTTGATCCATCTTGTGAAAATTGTGCTCATGAATGAAATAAAGGCCCAATAAGGTGATGTTGGGCAAGTTAATCTCTCTACACCTCACTTTCCACAAATACAAGAAAGATAGTATTCTCTAAATATGCTTTGAATACTGAATGAAGAAATATGTGCAAATCACTCAGAATAGTGCCCAAATGCTCTAGCACATAGTAAGTACTCAGTATATGTTAACTATTATTGTTACTTCATTTTCAGTTGACTTCTGCTTCTGACATAGAATAGAAACGCAATATTTTATTTAATTGAACCTACTGTTTCCAAGTATCACCTTTTGCTTTAATGAATTTTCAGTTTTTCTTTCCCTTCTATAAATGTATTCCATACTTAATTTTTTTCTTTTCTGTTCCAGGATGTGCCCTCTGTTTCTGTTATTCCAGCATTTTGTTAGTAAACCTAATCTACTACATCTAGGCCCTTACTTATTTTTAATTCAATTGTATCTCTCCTCCAAGGTTTTTTTCTTTTTGTTTTTGGTTTTTTGAACTTCGGTTTATACAGGGAAAACTCTGAATCATTAACTTGGTCTACTTCTTTTCTGTCTTAGATGTGTTGGGTGGGCACAATTTTAAGATAGCCTCCCAAATGTACTACTCCCCTGGTATCCATACCTTGCATAATTCCCAGGAGTGTGAATGCGGTGGTTTTGGTGCTATATGGTACAGTAGGGACATTCTCCTGGTTGGCCTGACCTCATCACATGAACCTTTTAAAACAGAGATTTCTCTGGCTAAGAAAGAGCTAAATCAGATTTGAAGCATGAGAAGAATTTGATGCACTATCACTGATCTGAAAATGGAAGGAATCATGTGGTGAGGAATGTGGGTGGCCTCTACGAACTGAGAGAGGGCCAGGATAAGAGCCATGAAGGAAAGTAGGGCCCCAGTCCCACAACAGCAAGGAACAAAGTCCTGCCAATAATAAGGATGAGCTTGGAAACAGATTCTCCCCCGGGAGACTCTAGAAGAAGCAGCCCAGCTACCACCTGATTTCAGCCTTGTGATTGCCTGAGTGAACCCAAGCATACGTCCCACACTTCTACCTACAGAACCTCAAGCTAATAAGTAGGTGTTGTTTTAAGCTTCTACATTTGTGGTAATTTGTTACACAGCAATGGGAAGCTAATATCGTGCGTTGCCCTCAAGGTATGCTGACTAAGTCTGTATTGATTATTAACAGATACAGCCAAATCATGGCTATATACCAGAAATACTAGCAGCCTAAGCTGGCATTGGTCCAGATTATTGAGAAAGAGGAAGCAAGCTATTACTGTGGACTCGCCAACAGTAAAGACATTGACTTCAAATTCATTCTCATGCTTTGCCTGGCAGTATACCTAAATTTCAAATTATTTCTGGGGTTTTAAACATTTAAAGAGCTAATACGCTACAGTTTCTTAAATAGCATGATTATAACATAACCATGGGAAAAGAATACTTTGTTTAGAGTAGTAAATTGTGGAATTTGTCCATAAGCTGACATTGTTTCTCCTCATAGATCACTAAAAATGGCTTTGATCAAATGAGATACGAATTCACATAGCTGTTTGTCATTTAACAATGTGTAAACCCATTTAAGATTTCAAAATAACCAGAGGTCTAGAAGAGATCATCTATTTCTCCCTTCTTGGGCTGTAGCTTTATTTCAGCATGTTTCATAAGTGTCCAAGGTGTGAGGTCTTGTAAACCCACGAATAGGATATATTCGGGGATGTGACTGTATTACTTTTGCCATTCCTGCTTCTTCCTATCTTAATTACCGAAGTCAAGGAAACTTGAAGGTTTTTCAGATGTCTTAATCTCTCTTTCATGTGGAGAGGTTGAATTTAGACACCTTTATTTTACTCTCTATTTGCTGAGAAAAGCATGGGACAGCATCCCAGTGGAGCCATAAGATGGAAAGGGACAATGGAAAGTTCTTTTAAACTTTGTCTTGTGAGATGAGAGTGATTAAAAGAAGAAGAGAGGAGGTAATGAGATCACTTTCCCAGGGCTCTATCTGCTCTCTGATATAATGCTCTCCGAAGAGGCTTGTAGTGAAGTCATCCTGGCTTTGGTGTTCTGTGTAGAGAAAGTCATGCATCTGAAGGAGCTTTCGGAATAGAGCTCTGTAGTAATATGTCAATAAATCGGACCCATAATTGAGAGCAGCATTTTTAATAGTAGGTTTGGAAGGGAAAATAAATTACAGATTACATGGCTGCTTTGTTTTATAGGGGAAAAAAGGCAATTATGCAAGTCCTAATTCCACTGACATAAATTACTTTGTAATGACTCCCAGAAACCAGAATATACCAGCCAGGGCCCAATCAAGATACAAAATCGCACAGTAATTTGAACAAGATAAGTTTAATATAAAAAAATTGGTAATTCTAACATAAGGTTGGAATGCCAAGGGATTGGCAAATAAGAAATATAGAGAACTGGGAAGAATATAGGAGTAGCAAGGGTGCTTGGGTGGCTCAGTTGACGGTCCATCCGACTCTGGATTTTAGCTCAGGTCATGATCTCTGGGTTGGGAGATCAAGCCCTGCTTGTCTCTTTCCCTCTGCTCCTCCTCCTCTCTCTCTCAAATAATAAGTAAGATCTTTAAAAAAAAAAAAAAAAAAGTTGGGGGGGAGTAGCGGAAAAAAGGAACAGCCACCAGCCCTGGTGCTGAGCTCGAGCATCTGGTGTGCGAGGCCTGGTGGAGGGCATGGCTCTGGCTCACTGTGTGGGAGAGAGATGGCCAGCAGCACTTGCTAGAAATCTACCCTTTCTGGTCTGGGGAAAGCTCTTCAGAGGACGTGTCTCTCTGGAGCCACTCAGCTACACGGCTGCTCAGGGGATTCTCTAGGGGAAGTGGTGGCCGAGGGGGTACACCTCTGCCTTGCACTGCAAGAGGCATGCACTGGAGAAGCTAAGTTGCAAGAGCGGGTCACCCAGAAAGTGGCAGACGCTGTAAGGGGTGGGCACTGGAGAAGCAGCCCGTCTTGCAAGAACCAGATGCAGGAGGAGCCCACCGCACTTGAGGAGCTGAGCACTGGAAAGTCACCCGGCACTAGAGGGTCCCAGGGGCCTGGTGCGGGAGAAACCAAGCCATGCTGGAGAAGCACACCACAAGGCTGCAGAAACCTGTCCACTGAACACTCTAGAACTAGGAGGGAAGGCCCTTCACCCTGATATCTCTCTGGTGCCCTCTACTGACAGCTAGCATCATGCCAGTTGACAAAGGGAAAATGTTGAAAGGACCGGATCTCTATCTACAGATGGGACAGTGAAAGTGGAGTTGGAGCTAAGAGGCAATGAATTGATATCATCCTATAACGCAGCCCCTGCACGTGGCATGGTGTCTTTTAGCTGTGAAGGGATTCTCCGTGATGCTTGTACTAGACTGACTGACTGGGAATTTCTATCATCAGCTTCAGTCATTTGAGAATGTTTACATTTTTATGGTCAGTAGATAAAATTTGTATTTTTCATATGCTGGTAAGTCTACCCAGCTTTTCACATTCCTGTCTCTTAACACAGACATACTTCTCCCCCACCTCCTTGTTGAAATTGTCCCTGAGTGAGCTTGTATCTTTACCATTCTGAGCTTTCTTCTCCTGGCTAAATATAACCAACCCTTCTGGTACTAGACAAAGTAGGACAGACATTATGATATTGTTCTTGTCCTAACCGATTTGCTGGAGTGATCGTGAGTCTCAGAAATGAGACTGTGCTCTCTTTAATTTTCTTTGCCTTCAAACGTGGCTGTGGATTGAGAGAGTTTTACACAGAGCTTCAGTGGAGCTGAGAGGACTTTTCAGATGTGTTCACTTTCGAAGGTACAGATCAGAGTTTTTAAAAACTGTCAGATTTATTGTATTTTGGAAAATACAGTGTGTGAAAATATATTTCATTAATGTTTTGCATGGATAGGTCTTTGTTATCTTCACTGTTAAATTCTTGGAGACCTTTATTTTATTCATTGAATCATTTATCCCTTGTGTTTTCACTAAATTTAACTCACTTTGGACAGGGCTGATTAACATCTCCTACCTGCTATCTGCTTCCAGCCGACTGGTACTTCCTTCAAGAGTTTTATAGAAAATGGCATCTTTACAAATGGTATAGGAGGCCATCATAGGAAGTCATTTCTCCTGGAGTAGACTGGGAGAGTGTATCATTAAACATCACCATGGTAGGTGAGATGTGATGGCCAGTTTGTGTAATTCTAGAACAATCCCATTAAGTTAAGAGCTCATTTATTACAAAAATGAGAGAGAGTGGCACAGAAGCTAACCAGGGACGAATTGCTCTTAGTCTAAGTAAAATTAGCATTAACTCTCAAATCGGTGTGGATCTTCAAAGATACATAGAGTTGGAAATGGTAGATATATCTTAATATGAACTAGGTGAAAGAGTTTGGGAAGTTGACAGCCACTAGAGACTGAATGTTGGTGCCCCCCCAACCCACCCCAAATTCATACATTGAAACTTATTCCCTAATGTGATGGTTTTTGGAGGTAGGGTCTTTGGGGGATTAACACCCCCTATAAAAGGGATCCCAGAGAGCTCCTTCATTCATTCAGACATGTGAGGACACAACAGGAAGACAAACTATCTGTGAACCAGGGCACGAGCCCTTATTAGACACTGCATTTGCCAACGCCTTATTCATCAATTTCCCAGCCTCCAGAACCATGAGAAAGAAATGTTAGCTGTTTAAACTGCCCAGCATATGGTATTTTTGTTATAGCAGTCCAAAAGGACTTAGCACACTGCCTAAGTAGTCAAATGAAATAAACAGAGTGGTCTGATGATCAGAAAAGCTTCCCGGGTTCCCCTTACCTATGTGTGTCTACATTGCACCCAGAAGCCTATTAGAGATCCAAAATCATGCCCTTGTGTACACCTACAGGACAGAATCTGAATTTTCACAAGATCCTTAGGTGACTCATGCCCATTCAAGTTTGAGAAGCACTGCTTGCCAATCTGGACAGCTGCCTGTTTTTATAAATTAAGTTTTATGAGTCATGCTTTTTCAGTTACGTGCTGTCTATAGCTGCTTTTGCAGGACAGTGGCAGAGATGAGTACTTACGACAGAGAGTGTATCTTTCACAAAGCCTAAAATATGTACTATCCAGCTCTTCTTTTTTTGTTTGTTTTGGTTTTGTTTTTGTTTTTTACTATCCAGCTCTTTACAGAACCTTGTTTCCTAGGTTTGTTGAGATAAGGAAACTGCCCTTAGTTATTTGCAGTAACATAGGCTTTTAGACGTATGCTTTTCCTTTTAATTTTCTGTACCCTTTTCTTTCAATTTTCATAATCATTTTTGCAGGTAAAATAAACAGTTTGTTCAAGGTGCCATATCTAATTAGTGGTGGAACCAGACCTCAAATCTAGGTCTGTCTGATTCCCAAGGACCATGATCTTTTCACCATGGACCGTGATTTGCCCTCTGTGAAGTTGGGACTCTCAGTGCTTTGTGTACCCAAGGGTTAATTAGCCTTGGAAAAGAGAACTGATGTTGCCCAGGCTCATACATGATAGAACTGTTGCAAAAAAGTCAGTTTACTAACCTCTACTGAGAAATCTCCCTGCCATATAGATGAATAGATGGCAAGTATACTTGAGAAATCACATCAAGGACAGAAGGACGCTTGGAGAGTTTCTAGAATGAGAGTTCAATTGGTCTCTGCAGAAATAGACTCCTCTGGGCTTCTGCCTTGGCCAGGGCCCCACTTTTCCAGTTTCTACTGAAGACTAGAGCCTGTTTAATCCCTTAAAGTTTCCTATTTTCATATTCCAGTTAGCTATTTTAATATCAATTTTGTGTTTAAGAGAGGGTCCCCAATTGTGAGAGGAGTCATTCTTATTCATCATACTAGAAATAGGCTAGTCTATCATGGTTCCTGCCCTTCCAGAAACTAACAATGCAGTCAGTTGAAAATAAGAAAGAGGGTTGAAACTAAGAGCTACTTCTTTGAAAAGATAAACAAAAATCAGAGTAGAAGGATTACTAGTAAGGAGATTAAATCAGTAATCAGAAATCTCCTAACAAACAAGAATCCACAACCAGATGGCTCCACTGGTGAATTCTACCAAACATTCAAAGAAGATTTAATACCTGTTCTTCTCCAACTCTTCCAGGAAATTGAAGAGGAGGGTACACTATCAAACTTACTTTACAAGACCAGGATTGCCCTGGATTACTCTGGACAGATTTCTCACACACAGACACAGACACACAGACACACACACACACACACACACACACACACAAGAAGATAGAGAGGGGAGAAGAAGAGAAAGATAAGAAGAGGAGGAAGAAGGAGGGAAAGAAAGGAGAAGGGAAGAAGGAAGGAAGAAAAGAAAGAGAAGGAAAGACGGAAGGAAGGAAGGACAGGGGAAGAAAGAAAGTTATATGCCAATATCCCTGATAAACATAGATTCAAAAATCCTCAAAGAAATATCAGCAAACTGAATTCAAAAATACATTAAAAGGATCATATCATATTCAGTGGTGAAAACCTGAAAACTTTTCTTCTAAGATTAGGAACACAAAAGGATGTCCACTCTGACCATTTTTATCCAACATAGTATTAGAAATCCTAGCCAAAGAAGTTAGATAAGAACAAAAAAATGAAAGGTATCCAAATTAGAAAGGAAGAACTAAAACTTTCATTATTTGCAGATGACTTGATCTATATATAGAAAACCGTAAACCAAAAACAAAGTTAATAAATGAATTCAGTAAAGTTGCAGGATACAAAATACACAAAACTATGTTGAATTTCTATACACGTATATCAAACTATCAGAGAATACAAGAAAAAAGAACATTTACAGTTGTACTAAAAAAGAAAATACCCTGGAATAAATTAACCAAAGAAGTGAAAGACCTGTATACTGAAAAATATCAGAGACTGATGAAAAAAATTGAAAAAGACACAAATTAATAGAAATATATTTGGTGCTCATGGATTGAAGAACTAATATTGTTAAAATGGTCATACTACCCATAGCAATTTACAGACTCAGTGCATCCTCTATCAAAATCCCAGTGGCTTTTTTCATAGAACTAGAACAAACAATTTTAAAATTTCTGTGAAACTACAAAAACCCCAAATAGCCTAAGCAATCTTGAGAAGAATGAAACCAGAGGTATCATGATCCAATTTCAAACTATACTACAAAGTTATAGTAACTAAAACAGTATGGTATGGGTATAAAAACATACCTGTGTATCAGTGGAACAGAATCGAGAGCCCAGAAATTAGTCCATGAATATGTGGTCCAATATTTACAACAAAGTAGGCAAGAATATACAATGGAGAAAGGACAGTCTCTTCAATGAATGGTGTTAAGGCAACTGGACAGCTACATGCAAAAGAATGAGATTGGACCACTACCTTATACCATATACAAAAATTAATCCAAAGTGGATTAAAGATTTGACTGTTAAGACCTGAAACCATGAAATTCTGAGAAGAAAACATAGGCAGTAACTCTTGACATCGGTCTTAGGAGATGCTTTTTGGATTTGACTTCTAGGGCAAGGGCAACCCAAGCAAAAATAGATGAATGGGACTACCTCAAACCAAAGAGCTTCTGCACAGCAAAGAAAACTGTCAACAAAATTATAAGACAACCTCCTTAATGGGATAAGATCATGGCAAATCATGTATCCGGTATGTGATAATATACAAAATACATAAAGAACTCATACAACTCAATCAAAAACAAAAATAATCTGAGTAAAAAACTGGGAGAGAATGTTTACAGATATTTTTCCAAAGAAGACATACAGATGGCCAACAGACACATGGAAAGATATTTGGCATCATTAATCATCAGGGAAATACCTATCAAAACCACAATGAAATATTACCTCTCACCTGTCAAAATGGCTATTGTCAAAACTATTAGAAATAACAAGTATAGGTGAGATGTGGAGAAAAGGGGACACTTACACATTACTTGTAAGAGTATAAATTGGTGAAGCCACTATGGAAAATTATTTGGAGTTTGTATTAAATTAAAAATGAAACTACCTACAATTCTACTTCTGGGTATCTAAAGAAAACGAAAACACTAATTTGAAAAGATGTATGCACCCCTATGTTCGTTGCAGTATATATACTACTCAGCCATAAAAAAGAATAAAATCTTGCTATTTGCAACAACATGGATGGTCTTCAGGGTATTATGCTAATATAACAAGTCAGACAAAGAAAGACAAATGCTCTATCATTTCACTTATAAGTAGAATCTAAGAAACAAAGCAGACAAGTGAACAAAACAAAATAAAACCCAGACTCATATACAGAGGGAACAGAGTGTTGGTTGTCAGAGCAAAGGGGTTTGGCGGAGTAAGGGGGTTTAGGGGTAAAATGGGCAAAGGGGACCAAAAGGTACAAACTTCAAGTTATAGAACAAGTAAACCATGGGGACATAATTTAGATCATGGAGAATGCCATATTTTACTAACTTTATATGATGACAGATAAGAACTGGACTTATTGGGGTGATCAGTTTGTAATGTATACAAACATCAAATCACTATGCTGTACACCTGAAACTAATGTAATACTGTATGTCAATTACACTTCAATAATAAAGAAGAAAAAAAATAAGAAAAAGTCGTGTTTAAAATGAAAAGCAGCGAATGCTACCTATGAAACTGGAGGCTGAGTTGACGTGGGTAACTAGGAGTACATGCACAGCTAAAAGAAATGCTGTTTTAACAGTTTGGCCCCAGTATCTTTCCTCCATGGTTTTTTATTCTCTAGCTCTCTTTACTTGGCCTCATCACCTCATTTAATCTAAATACACTAACCTTCCATGCCTAGAAGTACTACTTGTCATTTTCCCTTTTCTTTATCTTCTTCTCTTAAGAAATTTCAAGTGTGAGACAATGGATTAAAAATAGCTTGAGCCTTGTAAGAGGGTTCCCCTTTCCCTGCATCCTTGGCAACACCTGTTGTTTCCTGTGTTGTTGATTTTAGCCATTCTGATGCGTGCGAGGTGATATCTCATTGTAGTTTGGGTTTGTATTTCCCTGATGATGAGCGATATTGAACATCTTTCCATGTGTCTGTTGGCCATCTGCGTGTCTTCTCTGGAAAAATGTCTATTTTCATGTCTTTTGTTCATTGCATTATAGAGTAAATGATGCAAAAATAATTTGACTATTTAGGTCATCTTATTTTTTAGAGTATGAAGGAGTAAATACCGTAGACCATATTTTATGCTTTTTGAAATATCCTAAAGTGCCCTACATGCATGACACTTTTCTTTCTCCAAATTCTGAACTTGAACTAGTAGCCCGCCTAACTGCAGCAGTCATTTTGTATTGTTCTTGTTTTCTTGCTGTGAATGAAGCACTAAGCTTCCTACCAAGACTACAAGCCCCTAAAAGCTGAGTATTTTCTTTGTGTTGTTTGAGACTCTCTCTTTTTTTTTTTTTTTTTTTTTTTTTTTTTTTTTTTTTTTT